>NW_020666604.1:0-1282 GCF_002925995.2 Terrapene triunguis | reverse complement strand
TAGTGAATGCTAATGGGAAGGGGGTAGGTTTAGCAGATAAAATAAAAAAAGAACAAGTTAAAAATCACTTAGAAAAGTTAGATGCCTGCAAGTCACCAGGGCCTGATGAAATGCATCCTAGAATACTCAAGGAGCTAATAGAGGAGGTATCTGAGCCTCTAGCTATTATCTTTGGAAAATCATGGGAGACGGGAGAGATTCCAGAAGACTGGAAAAGGGCAAATATAGTGCCCATCTATAAAAAGGGAAATAAAAACAACCCAGGAAACTACAGACCAGTTAGTTTAACTTCTGTGCCAGGGAAGATAATGGAGCAAGTAATTAAGGAAATCATCTGCAAACACTTGGAAGGTGGTAAGGTGATAGGGAACAGCCAGCATGGATTTGTAAAGAACAAATCATGTCAAACCAATCTGATAGCTTTCTTCGATAGGATAACGAGTCTTGTGGATAAGGGAGAAGCTGTGGATGTGGTATACCTAGACTTTAGTAAGGCATTTGATACGGTCTCGCATGATATTCTTATCGACAAACTAGGCAAATACAATTTAGATGGGGCTACTATAAGGTGGGTGCATAACTGGCTGGATAACCGTACTCAGAGAGTTGTTATTAATGGTTCCCAATCCTGCTGGAAAGGCATAACGAGTGGGGTTCCGCAGGGGTCTGTTTTGGGACCGGCTCTGTTCAATATCTTCATTAACGACTTAGATATTGGTATAGAAAGTACGATTATTAAGTTTGCGGATGATACCAAACTGGGAGGGATTGCAACTGCTTTGGAGGACAGGGTCATAATTCAAAATGATCTGGACAAATTGGAGAAATGGTCTGAGTTAAACAGGATGAAGTTTAACAAAGACAAATGCAAAGTGCTCCACTTAGGAAGAAAAAATCAGTTTCACACATACAGAATGGGAAGAGACTGTCTAGGAAGGAGTACGGCAGAAAGGGATCTAGGGGTTATAGTGGACCACAAGCTAAATATGAGTCAACAGTGTGATGCTGTTGCAAAAAAAGCAAACGTGATTCTGGGATGTATTAACAGGTGTGTTGTGAGCAAGACACGAGAAGTCATTCTTCCGCTCTACTCTGCTCTGGTTAGGCCTCAGCTGGAGTATTGTGTCCAGTTCTGGGCACCGCATTTCAAGAAAGATGTGGAGAAATTGGAAAGGGTCCAGAGAAGAGCAACAAGAATGATTAAAGGTCTTGAGAACATGACCTATGAAGGAAGGCTGAAAGAATTGGGTTTGTTTAGTTTGGAAAAGAGAAGACTGAGAGG
>NW_020666603.1:0-1005 GCF_002925995.2 Terrapene triunguis | reverse complement strand
GGCCAGGTCCAGCTTCCCATACAGAGAGCGCCAGTGGCCCTTTAAACGGCCAAAAGCACACTCCACGGTCATTCTGCACTGACTCAGCCTGTTGTTGAACCGCTCCTTGCTGCTGTCAAGGCTCCCTGTGTAGGGTTTCATGAATCACGGCATTAAAGGTTAAGCAGGATATCCAAGGATCACAATGGGCATTTTGACTTCCCCTACGGTGATCTTCTAGTCTGCGGGAAAAGTCCCGACTTGCAGCTTCCTGAACAGGCCTGTGTTCCGAAAGATACATGCATCATGCACCTTTCCAGGCCAGCCTGCGTTAATGTTAATGAAACGCCCACGGTGATCCACAAGCTCCTGGAGAACGATAGAGAAATACCCCTTCCGATTAACGTACTCGGAGGATAGGTGGGCTCGTGCCAGAACGGTAATATGCGTCCCATCTATCGCCCCTCCACAGTTAGGAAAACCCATTTGTGCAAAGCCAGCCATGATGTCATGCACGTTACTCAGAGTCATAGTTCTTCTGAGCAGGATGCGATTAATGGCCCTGCAAACTTGCATCAACACGATTCCAACGGTCGACTTTACCACTCCAAACTGGTTAGCGACCGATCGGTAGCTGTCTGGAGTTGCCAGCTTCCAGATTGCAATAGCTACCTGCTTCTCCACCAGCAGGGCAGCTCTCAGGGTGGGGGCAAGCTCATCACACAGTCCCATGAAAGTGGTTTTTCTCATCTGAAAGTTCTGCAGCCACTGCTCGTCATCCCAGACTTGCATGACGATGTGATCCCACCACTCAGTGCTTGTTTCCCCAGTCCAAAAGCGGCGTTCCACGGTGGTGAGCATGTCCGTTAATGCCACAAGCAATCTCGTGTCATATGTGTTACACAAGTCGACATCCTCTTTGGACTGCTCACTGTCAGTTTGTAGCTTAAGGAGTAACTCGACTTCTAAACGTGATGTGCTAGGGCAGGGGTCGGCAACGTTTGGCACGCAGCTCGCCAGGGTAAG
>NW_020666602.1:0-1576 GCF_002925995.2 Terrapene triunguis | reverse complement strand
GGGCTACAGTTGTTGCTAAGGGAGAGCGGTTTACACTGCAATGGGGGCAATCCCTCAAAGTGGCCCCTTTGGTTCTTCTCTTTTTCTAGCATTTGGCTCAGAGTTGCTGTTACTGGGAGGGTCTGAAGAGCCTGGGGGGGATGTGGAAGTGTGAAAACGGAAAAGTGGATTTGCAGCAGCCGGAAGACAGGCTAACCTTAACCCTAACATCTCGAGATTTGTAGAAGCTGGGATTGTGTGAGGCGGATGGGAAAACTACATGGGAAGCTGTTTTCTAACCTTGCTTTCAGAGGAGAATGGACTGCTGACTAAGATAATGGGGAGGAAAATGTATAAACAAGATTCAGCTGTATCCGTTGACGTATGTGAGGGGAATCTATAAATACGTGCTTGAAACTGTTGTACTTTGGAGACCTGCCTAAGGAAGGGGACCCCCCTGTCCGTAGGCTCCCCCTGCAATTGCTTGAAATAAACTGCCTCTGACTTGCTGCTAACAAACACAAGAGTGAAGACTCTGTTTCTTCCACAGGAATCTGGGGGTGACATGGACTAAAGCCCCTTCTGTAACCTCCCCCACTGCCCCTCTCGCCCTGACAGGCTGAAGAATCACGTCCACGTTTCGATCCAGATTGTCCGGTCTTCCAGGAGATGGGGAAAGGGAATGGCTGTGATGGAGCCAGCTCAGGTAGGGGATTTTCAGGGAGCTGCTGGGTAGAGGGAGGGAGAGGAAGGGCAGAGACAGGGTGTGATAAACCTGCTGATTTTCTGAGTAGGCCCATTGGTGGCAGGGGAGGCGAGAGGGGACATAGTCCCATTTCTCAAACAGGATATAACCCCCCTCGGCAGATTAGAATGTCGGAGTTGTTTCTGAGGCTGTGGATGGCGTTGCCTTCTATACGGCTGAGGTTATGGGGCAAGTGATGCTGTTTGTTCACAATCTAAGGCTATGCATGTCTGAGGAAGCACTCTGTGTAGAAGTCCAGTCTGTCATTTCAACCATCAGAAGGAATCCACACAGAATTCTTCTTCTTGTAGTGTTGGTAGGAGGGTTCCTTTGGGTCAGTGCGCTGTTCAATGGTGTGCTGAAAATATTCCTTGAGTCGGGGACGACAAAAGTAGGCTTCCAGATCACCACAGAATTGTATCATATGTGGGCGGGTGGTGGGGCAGAAAGAGAGTCCCCGAGATAGGACAGACTCTTCTGCCGGGTTAAGTGTGTTGTTGGATAGATTAACAGTATTGTTGGGTGAGTTAAGGGTACCACCTTTGAAGCCCCCTGTGGCATGTAGGAGTTTAGATTGTTTACTGCCCTTAATAGGCATCGGAAAATAAACACAGGAGAGAGACCCCATAAGTGTTTGAACTGTGGGAAAGGTTTCACAGAGAGATCAGCACTTCTTACACATCTGACACTTCATACAGGAGAGGGACCTCATAAGTTCTTGGACTGTGGGAAAGGTTTCATATTAAGGTCACAACTTATTAGACATCAGCGAATCCACAGCGGAGCGAACCCTTTTAAATGCTTAGACTGTGAGAAAAATTGTAACTGTAGCTCAAAACTCACTCAACATGA
>NW_020666601.1:0-1007 GCF_002925995.2 Terrapene triunguis | reverse complement strand
GAATCCACACAGGGGAGAAGCCATACACGTGCTCTGAGTGTGGGAAAAGTTTCAATCAGAGATCAAGCCTTATTACACATCAGAAAATCCACATGAGAGAGAACTGTAATAAATGCCTTGACTAGGGCTGGCCAAAGATTTTTGCACCATCTTCACCGTGGTCTCTCAGCTCCACCAGATCAGTTGCCTGCTTCTGCCTTTTGCAGCTCACCTTCTTTGGGGTCAGTCCTGTGATCTTTTCTATCAACTGCTTTCCTTTTAAGTCGTAGGAGCCTGTGTCCCTCCAGCCAGGAATGTTCATCCGCTCCAGGTGGGGGAGAGAAGTTTGATTCCCAACAAGCTACACTGAGGTAAAAACTACCTGTGCCTTACAGCCACTAGGACTGTACATGGCATTGACTGCTCAAGTTAGTGATCTTGGTGTAAAAAGACCATTGTAGTTGTAGTGCAGATGCAGCCCAGGTGCAGTGGTTGGCATTCGCTTTCCCCTTGACCTGACCTAAACTCCATCACTTTTCCTAGTCTAAACAAACCTTGAGCATCACAGTTATACTATTCCCCCATTTCAAAGCAATTGTTAGTCATCAAGTGGCCCCTTGGGGAACAAATTTTTTCATTCCCAGTTGCTCTGATGTTGCTTCAGTTTGTGCTGGAGAGCAGATATTTTTACTACCATTTTCCTGACTTAACATATATTGAACTGTAAGAAAGAGCAGGAACAGGGCAGGGATACGGAAAAATGTCATTTCACCCTCTGTAACAACAGGGGAAGACGGGAAGTCAGAGGGATTCCCTTATTCCCCATCACCATCCCAATCCCCCTGTTGTTCAGTTGGCTAGGTTAATATTTTTTTAAAGGGCTGGGAAGAGTATTCCCTAGTAAATGACTTGTAATTGGTAAGCAAAATACCCATGCATTGGGCTCCCAAAGCAGTTGTGGCCCAGGCCCTGCAGGAGGTTGCTCCTGAAGATATCTCCTTCCTAATCAGCTGCATGTTGCCTATTAT
>NW_020666600.1:0-2258 GCF_002925995.2 Terrapene triunguis | reverse complement strand
AGAGCCAGCACTGTAGGGGGGGCCTGATAATCATTCCTGTCCCCCCACTTTCCACAGGCTGTGTTCATTATGGAAGATATCTCGCTGCTGAGGGTGAGCAGGGAATCAAGGGAGGGTCTTCTCCAAGCCTGCGGTTTCTGCCCTGGCCCTTATGCGGCTCACCTGTGTGTAGCAATGGGCCCCGCCCCCCGTCACGGCAGAGTGGCACGGGAAAGTTACCGTTAATGAGGCAAGAAACAAAGCTGCTCTGCCGAGGAACCCGCGGGAGCGGATTGCCCAGTATCTCCACGAGAGTTTCCTGGAGATCTCTGAGGGAGATTCCCGTGAAGTGAGGGAGTCAATCAACAGCCTGTTACGCCGCTCCGAATAGGCATGATGGGGGAGACAAGCCTGCTTTCTGCAACCCTCCTGCCCCCAACAACTCGCTTCAGCAATTCCCAAAATCAGATCCACTTAGCAGGGGCCTCCTCTCCTGTTTGCGCTTCGCCAAGATCCGCCTGCTGTGACTGGCTAGGCTCCTCCAGGGTAGAAAAGATGCTGCATGCATCTCTGGCCTCCGAGCCGTCCTCTGCCTCTGGGTCCCCCTCCACCTCTTTATCCAAGATTGCCTCTCGACTGGCACGTGAGCCAACAAAGTATGCACAGGGGCCTTCGCAGTGGAGGTCGGGGTCACCACCAAGGATCGCGTCCAGCTCTTTGTAGAACCAGCAGCTCGTGGGCGCAGCACGGGAGAGGCAGTTTGCCTCCTGTGCCTTGTGGTAGGTGCTCTGCAGCTTCTTCGCTTTGACCCTGCACTGCAGTGTGTCCTGGTCATGGCTCCTTTCTGTCAGCATCGTGAAATCTGTCCCTAGGTATCATAATTCCTATGGCTGGAGTGCAGCTGGGACTGGACAGCCTCCTCTCCCCAAATGCCGATGAGGTCCAGCAGCTCGGCATTGCTCCAAGCAGGGGATCGCCTGGTGTGTGGAGCAGGCAGGGCCACCTGGAAAGATGCGCTGAGACCACTGCACGCATCACCGAGCAAACAGGAAGGGGACTTTCAAATTTGCAAAGGAATGTATGGGGTGGGGCCAACGGTTGGTCACCCGAGGGCAGGGCAGTAGAGTTCAAACCCATGGCCAGAGCGGCGAGAACAGGCATTGTGGGACAACTCCCGGAGGCCAATTGCAGCATTGTAATCGCCACGTTGTCTACACGGGCACCGCAGCGCTGTACCCCCGGTGCAGAAAGCTCCACGCCTCTCGTCATGTTATGCTTTTAAGGTGCACACAGGATCTTTTTCAGGGGAAAAGGCAATACACCGCGTTTATTGAAGATACAACAATTAGCATATGCATTCAATCGCGCACACATACACACACACACATTGTCCCACCAGTCGATGTTATAGTTACTCGTCCAGAGTCTGGATCAATCTAGGGGCCAGGTTGGTTGATCACCGGTAGGGAGGAGCCGGGTTCTGTCTGTTGCGACACGATGCTCTGGGGAAATCTTGGCAGGATGAACCCAACGTTTCATGGCCAGGCCCCCTGTTTATATAGTGACTTTCCTTCATTGGGACCAATGAGTTTTGCACCGACATGATGTAATCAATTGTTGTTTGACGAGGGCTTGTTTTCTTAAATTGTCCTTCTCATCCTTTATCTTGTTCCTTCATGGAGTGTCTCGGGGAGTTACCCCAGGCTGGGTGTGATCACAGCTCTCTCGTCCCCATTGATAGGTGCCTCTCATCTTTAGAGTCGTCAATCTGCCTGCCTCTGACATGTCAATAGAGGCATGTTGCAGTCTCCTGGCGCCCTTGCGTCTGTCTCCGGTTCCTCCCTCGTACATCTGGTTCAGCGATGGCCTTCACACGGATCTCTTAACCCACACATTGCTCATTCACACCCAGCACAGAACTGATTTGCACAGAGCATTTTGAACAGGAACATCAAGTGGCAATGCAGAGGAAAAAACAATCCCGGCATTCTTTTACTTATTTTAAAATGCTAAGCCTAAAACAAAGTGATGACCCTCGAAGGTCTGTTACTGCCTTGAAATCAGTCCAGATACAAAGGCCATGTCTACACTAACCGCCCGGATCAGCGGGTAGTAATCGATCTATCAGGGATCGATTTATTGCATCTCGTCTAGACCCGATAAATTGATCCCCGAATCGACGCCCGTACTCCACCTCGGCAGGAGGAGTAAGCAGCGTCAACGGGGGAGCTGACTTCAGCTACACAAATAGCATAGCTGAAGTTGCGTATCTTAGATCG
>NW_020666599.1:0-10466 GCF_002925995.2 Terrapene triunguis | reverse complement strand
CCGGGGGGAGGGCGGCGAGCCCAGCTGTCCCCCCGCGCTCCCCGGCGGCCGGAGCGCTGCGCCGCGCCGCCCCCCTCCAGGTGCCGCCCCAAGCACCAGCTTGGGTGCCTGGTGCCTGGAGCCGGCCCTGGCTTCATCTGAAATGGATTAATTGTGAGGGCGGCCCAGGAAGGGGGGTGTTATCAGTGACCTGCAGCTACCTCCACTACACTGATCTATTCACTCTTCGGATTTATAAAAGGAGTTAATCAAAGGCCTCTGCGCACACACGGCGCTGCAACACACATATTAACTGCAAACCAGCACTGTGCCAGTGTCCAGAATAAGCCTCCTTCAAGCACACAAACAGCCCCTCACCTACAGCATCTTGCACTGCCCTTGGAAGGGCAACGAACAGAGGTTTGGCAAAGCAGCAGGGAAGTGAATTCCAGCGACAAGGGCTCTCTGCTGAGAGTGCCCAGGCCACAGCCCCCTGACACCTCTGGGCACAGTCAGCAGAAGAATCCCACTTGATTTCATTGATGGGAGCGTTCATAGAAAAGCAGCCACTCCAAGGCCAAGTAGGGCTTCACAGATGAAGGTGAAAACATGGATCCAAATGCCACGTAGCCTGCAGTTGTATATGCATAGATTCCAAGATGGGAAGAGATCACCATGATAAACTTCCCTCAAATAATTCCTAGAGCAGATCTTTTAGAAAAACATCGTCTTGATTTAAAAATTGTCTGTGATGGAGAATCCACCACGACTCTTGGTAAGTTATTCCAATGGTTAATTACCTTCATTATTAAAAATGTATGCCTTATTTCCTGTCTGAATTTGTCTAGCTTCACTTTCTACCCATTGGATCATGTTATATCTTTCTTTGCTAGATTGTTGAGCCCATTATGAAATATTTGTTCCCCAGGTGGGGACTGTAATCAAGTCATCCCTTTACCTTCTCCTGGTTAGGCTAAATAGATTGAGCTCTTTGTTTATTATTATTTATTTGGCGTATGCCATCTGGTCAAGCCAAACCACAGTGTTATTATCAACGATGTTCAAGGCACAAAGACCTCCAGGAAGTTGAGTCATTTTGCAGTTCTCAACCATGTGTGTCATGGTTTGTGGCTGCCCACGTCGACATAGTGTCTCTAAAACACCACCAAAATTCTACTGCAGCACAAATTCCATGTCCAGTACAAAACCGGTTCAGAGCGTAGCAAAGCTCATGATGAAACTGTGTGATATGCAACATCTACCATTAATTAAAGACTTGTTTAATCCATCACATAGTCATCTACCCTCATGGCCCCTTGTGGATTGAGCTCTGAGTCTATGACTATTAGGCAGGTTTTCTAATCCTTTAATTATCCTTGTGGCTCCTTTCTGACCCCTCTCCAATTCCTCAACATCCTTTCTGAATTGTGGGCCCCAGAACTGAACACAGTATTTCAGCAGTGGTTGCACCAGTGCCAAATACAGAAGTAGAGTAAACTTCTGTACTCCTACTTGAGATTCCCTGTTCATGTATCCCAGGCTGGCATTAGCTTTTTTGGCCGCAGCGTCAAACTGGGAGCTCATTTTTCAGCTAATTATCCACCACGGCCCCCAAACTTTTTACAGAGTCCCTGCATTCCAGGGCAGAGTCCCCCACCCTGTAAGTATGGCCGACACTTTTTGTTCCTTGATGTATACATTTACATTGAGCCACATTGTATGGCTGCACCCAGTTTACCAAGCCATCCGGATCACTCTGTATCAGTGACCTGTCCTCTTCATTATTTACCCCCCCCCCCAATGTTTGTGCCATCTGCAAACTCTATCTCTGAGTGGCTTGCACCACCCAGTAGGCAAACAGCCACCTTCTGCACTGGCTGGAGCTTCTGGATGGTCTTTGTGTGTAGTCCAAGTGGAACATAGTCCAGCAATGCAGGCTGGAAGTCACAAAGGTAACTGGCAAGTTCCTTGCATCTACTTGCCAACCAGTGATGAGAAAGACACTCCTGGCTACAGCAGCCATCTGCAATTCGACTTGCCAAACAATATTTAAAGAATCTAAAAATACATTCAATACTTTCCTAACTTTCCTTTCCATGTCAGCAATGGCCGCAGCTGCCACAGGCTTGTTATACAATGGGAGGGAATGCATATGACTGTGAATGAGAGAAGTTTTCACGGCATAGTCTCTACATTAAAATGTGGCCCACACGATGAAAGCATTCAAGGATCCCATGTCTAGTAGGCAGCTGGTTTCCAGCGGAGTGCCCCAAGGGTCGGTCCTGGGGCCAGTTTTGTTCAATATCTTCATTAATGATCTGGAGGATGGCGTGGACTGCACTCTCAGCAAGTTTGCAGATGACACTAAACTGGGAGGAGTGGTAGATACTCTGGAGGGTAGGGATAGGATATAGAGGGACCTAGACAAATTAGAGGATTGGGCCAAAAGAAACCTGATGAGGTTCAACAAGGACAAGTGCAGAGTCCTGCACTTAGGACGGAAGAATCCCATTCACTGTTACAGACTAGGGACCGAATGGCTAGGAAGCAGTTTTTCAGAAAAGGACCTAGGGGTTACGGTGGACGAGAAGCTGGATATGAGTCAACAGTGTGCTCTTGTTGCCAAGAAGGCTAACGGCATTTTGGGCTATATAAGTAGGGGCATTGCCAACAGATCGAGGGACGTGATCATTCCCCTCTATTCGACAGTGGTGAGGCCTCATCTGGAGTACTGTGTCCAGTTTTGGGCCCCACACTAAAAGAAGGATGTGGAAAAATTGGAAAGAGTCTAGCGGAGGGCAACAAATATGATTAGGGGTCTGGAGCACATGACTTATGAGGAGAGGCTGAGGGAACTGGGATTGTTTAGTCTGCAGAAGAGAAGAATGAGGGGGGATTTAATAGCTGCTTTCAACTACCTGAAAGGGGGTTCCAAAGAGGATGGATCTAGACTGTTCTCACTGGTAACAGATGATAGAACAAAGAGTAATGGTCTCAAGTTGCAGTGGGGGAGGTTTAGGTTGGATATTAGGAAAAACTTTTTCACTAGGAGGGTGGTGAAGCACTGGAATGGGTTACCTAGGGAGGTGGTAGAATCTCCTTCCGTAGAGGTTTTTAAGGTCAGGCTTGACAAAGCCCTGGCTGGGATGATTTAGTTGGGGATTGGTCCTGCTTTGAGCAGAGGGTTGGACTAGATGACCTCCTGAGGTCCTTTCCAACCCTGATATTCTATGATTCTATGCTTATCTCTGCCAGCCAGCATCAGCGGTAGCTTGTCCAGACTGAGTCTCTGCCAACTTGTTTTCATTCATGCACCAGTACTGCCCAGGCACTAAGAAAGCCAAGCAACCCAAATATGGATACAAGACAAGAGGCAGAATGGTCCAGTGGGTATGGCACTGGGTTGGGACTCAGGAGAGCTGGGTTCTCTGCCTTGGGTCATCAGTATGATGTTGGGCAAGTTGCTTCTCTTTTCTGTGCCTTTACTGGTACTATTGTTTTGGTCAATCCAGTCTGGATCCAAATGCTCTTGTCCAAAAGGACAGATGAAGCACTTCTCCCCATGAAAACTTACCAGCTCTCTTGCTAAGCTAGGGCAGCCTGGACTCCGCAGTTTGTCTGTCATGTGGAGCAATTCAACTGGTCAAGTCTTCATGGGGCACACCAATAAGATAGATGCTCCAGGGAGGCGTTAATAGTCAGCCGGTGAGAGAGACATCCCAGATGAGACACTGTACTCTCTAAGGATGATTGACAGGTCTTCCCATCTGTTAACCATCCAAGATCAGGGAAGAATACGTGTTCCTTTACCTCTCTGTGTCATTAAGAGTAATCAGTTCTCTGGGATGGCATCCAATAATGCAGCTGCTTTGGCAAAGCATGTCCCTTATATGTGTGAGATACTGAAATCTCCACTAGATCATGCATGAGGGAACACTACAGGAAGCATATGAAAGGCTTCCAGATATTATGGTATGCGGTACTGCTTTGCACTTCTACAGAGTCGTTCACTTCAGGACTGGGATCAGTCATTATTATTAGCACTGGCTATAGCTCCAGAGTGGGCCTCTTCTGAGCATCCCCTCACATTTTCATCCTTTGTGTGAGGCCCTATTATGAATCTCCCTGTTACAGGAAAGGGCACTGGAGCACAGAGTGGTGGAATGACTGGCCCAAGGTCACACAGCAAGAAGGTGGCAGAGCCAGGAATAGGACCCAGGACTCCTGCTGTGATTGGTTCATAACATCCCCTCCAGGGTGCTGTGCAGGACAGAAGAGCATTGGTAGGCATGCAGCCTCATGGCTGGCTGCACTAGTCTGGTAGTACCATGTGCTAGGTACCAGGCCCCCCACGCTGCTGGGGTCTGAAGTACAGAGCAACAGCTGGGAAAGCTACATGGGCTACATGGAGCCATCAGCTCTAAGTGTGTGTGTGGGGGGAGGAGTCTCAAAGGCACAACGGGCAGTTAGGTGCCATGTCCCACTGAAGACAAGGGAGATAGCGCTTGTGTGAATGGCCCCTGCTACTGCCACCCCAAGGAGGGGCTGGACTATAGCATGAAGACAGGGTCAGGAGGAGCCCATATGGAGTGTGCCGAGGGCCCCAGTTGCTTTTATCCAACTCTGCCTGATAGAGAAGTGACCACATCACAGTTAGAAGAAATTAGCAGCCTTTGGAGAGATGTCGAGGATTGAGGAACCAAGAGGCCGAGTTTCCCTCTCCCCTGTGGAGGCACCATGAGGTGAGGCACCATGAGGTGAGGCACACTGAGCAGGGACCAGAAGGTGAGGCACACTGAGCTACAGCTTCTGCTGCCCTTATTGTACCCAGGCTGGAGGATGCTAGTCCCTGGGGCTTACAGAAACCTGCTCAGCTAACCCTCCCGCCCCCAGCACACATACAGAGGGCAGGTCAGAGAACCCCCTGCGTGTGTTCTGGGGGTGAGGAATGTGTCCATGGGGCTGCCCAGTTCTCCCTACCCCACAGTACTTTCCTACTCTGCTGCTGTTCTCTGGGCCCTGCTGGAGTTGGCAATGGGGAGGTTTGGGAAGAGATACAGACAGCTTCCAGCATTCTTTCCTTCTCCCTGCTTCTAGGACCTGGGGTCCCCTACCTGAGAGCTGCTCTGAAGAGAGCCCCCACTTCCACAGAGATAGTACTACCTGACACTGCTCAATCCCAAGTGATTGCCATGATGTATTAAATGCTTTAAGGAGGTGTGATGGGGTGTCCACCCCACACAAGGCCTGAAGGGGCAAATTAGGCCAATTAGCCTAAAGACTGCACCTGGAGGAAAGCCAGGGAGTGCTAAAGCCTAATTTGCTGATGATGTCCAGCTGGGGGAGGCGCGGGCTGAGTTTATAAAGCCAAGAAGTTGGCAGCAGAAAGGGGCTGCAGGGGAGTACGCTGCAGTCACTCCCTGGGAGTAGGGAGGTGTGTTTTAGGCTATAGGGTTCAGTATTCTGCAATGATTCCCTGGGAGGAGGGAGTTTCAGCTGGCACACCCAGCGAAGGGGTGAACCAGAAGCTGTACGAAGGTCACCAGGGAAGGATCAGCAGGGTCCGAGGGAAAGCAGAGTTGCCAGGTACAGGGTCCCTGGACTGGAACCTGGAGGAGTGAGCAGGCCTGGGTTCCCCTATCCACCACTGGGGAAAAAAAACAACAAGGAGTCTGGTGGCACCTTAAAGACTAACAGATTTATTTGGGCATAAGCTTTCGTAAATAAAAACCTCACTTCTTCGGATGCAGGTTTTTACTTACGAAAGCTTATGCCCAAATAAATCTGTTAGTCTTTAAGGTGCCACCAGACTCCTTGTTGTTTTTGTAGATACAGTCTAACACGGCTACCCCCTGATACTTGACACCACTGGGGAAGTGACACCATCTGGATGGTGCATGAGAAGACTGCCTGAGACCATTGGCATGGAAAGGCTTTGATACCCTGGAAGGGGAAGACTATAGTGACCTGGTTGGAGGCCAAGCCATAGAAGCAGAGTACCCTGAATCGCAGGGAGCGAGAGAGAGAGACGGCAGGGCATGAAATGAGCAGCAGAAGGGGGCATCAGATCTGAGTGGAGCTAATCACCAGATGCGGCCACAAGGAAGTGCCCCTAGTAGGGAGTAGAGCGCCTCGTGATAGGAGGGAAGGGGTGACAGTGCATTTCACCAGTAGAAAATAAAGCCCCATAAGCATGTTTAAATAGCCGAGTCTCCAAACAGGCCGTAATGTTTCACAATGAGAGCAGACACTAATTTATGGGGTTACGAGGCAGTTTGACATTATTGTACAGGCACAGTGCAATCAAATGAGTTCTCCAGGTTAATGTTCTCACACTAAATACCTGGAGGATTTATCATGATTGACCACTTAGTGAGAAACTCCACTATCTGAAAGGAATGTGCTCAGCCTGACATGGCTTATGAAATATTCTGTAGGCAAACAGCAGTCTGATAAGTGGGGCAGACGCCCCATTCCTCGTCCTCAGCTGCCAGACTCTTGGCTGGCCCTCCCGAGACCCTTCCCTCTTGGAAGATGTACTCCGGGTTTTGATGGTCGCTTGTTTCCATGTGAAAAATGAATTTATTCTCTCTGACATGTGAGCATCCTCTCTCCCTATGCCACCCTTTCCCTGGTCCCTAAGGGTGTGGCTGTGCTGGAGCTAAAGGTGGAGTCCCCAGCTCAGGTAGACTTACCCACAATAACTCTGATTGAGCTAGTGCACTAAGTAGCGGTGTAGCTGCAGCTGTGAGGGCAGTGGGAGGGGCTAGTGACGCCGAGTGCTTATCTAGGATCTTGCACAGGATTTTACTCATGGCGAGTAGCCCATCCCCCCAGTCATGCCACCATGGCTACATTGCTATTTTTAGCACATTAGCTCAATCTGACCTTTCTCTGATCCCCTGCAGCTGGGGTTAGACATTATAATTAAGTCTCGGTGGCAATCGTCTGGGGGCTAGCTGTCTGGTCACAGGCAAGGCTGAGCCTGGTGTGCCTTAAAAGGCCAGCCAGCTTTTGACAGTCTACAACAGATATTAGGCTATTTTCATATTCTCCATTAGGCCATGGTTTGGGGGTTGTATTGGTCAACTGGTAATGTTCTGTACTAAGAACTATAATCAGAACGACCACTAGGGGGCATTTTATGCCCATTGTGTGCATAGTACTGTGTTACAGCCATGGTTCCAGTCACTGACAGAGGTGTGTTAGATTACTGCTAGCCTCCGGATCAACTCTTTGAGCTCATATGGCAGGAGGAGGGATACATTTGAGACACTACGAACCAATGGTCTGATCCATGTAACAACACCTCTGTTCCTAATCATTCCCATGTGTGCAGACTTTGCTTGTAGATGTTCACTAAGCTGGTGATTGCCATATGAGTCTCAGCCTTGGAAAGTAATGCTTTGTAGGGATCGTGCATTACCAATATTAGACCTTGTTTCCTCCAGTGATGTAACCTGCAATTTAAAGAGAAAGCAGCCATGCTCAGTCACTCTCTGTGGTTTAATCTAGATGTATGTTTAGTTAAATACAGTCCTGCCGCAGTGTGATAACGGTCTATGTGACGTTCACACTCTACTGTCTGAGCCATTCAGCAACAGGGATGGAGGAAAACACAGCAGCTCAGGCAAACTGATGAAAGAAGAACAACGTCAGGAAATGGATGGAGCCGTGATTCTTTGTGTCAGAAAATCAATAAGTCAGTGGGTCTTGCACTCCATTCAGCATTCTTATCCTACTTATAAATCCAAGTGGGAGCCAGGCTGCTAATGGAGTGGGTGGTGCTGCAGAGAGATACAAATGCTGCTAGACTCTGTAAACATCAAAATACAGAGAGCACTTAAAATACTAGTTTGATAACACGTCCTGACCTGGTGGTCATCTTTCTCCTTAAGAGTAAAGAAGAGATCAGTCTAGCACTGTGAGTCTAACTGCATTGAGTAAGCAGAAGCTGCTAATACTCGTGTGTGTACAAGGACCTCATGTGCACAGAACAAAGAAAAGTCAATGAGAGCTGTGGGTGCTCAGCATTATTGGAAATCAGGCACTTAGACACCTAAATATTGCCTTAGGCCTGGTCTACACTACGAGTTTAGGTCGACTTTAGCCGCGTTAAATCGAATTAAGCCTGGACACGTTCACACGACGAAGCCCTTTCTTTCGACTTAAAGGGCCCTTTAAACCGGTTTCTTTACTCCACCTCCGACGAGGGGATTAGCGATAAAATTGGCCTTAGGGGGTCGGAATTGGGTTAGTGTGGACGGAATTCGACGTTATTGGCCTCCGGGAGCTATCCCACAGTGCTTCATTGTGACCGCTCTGGACAGCACTCTCAACTCAGATGCACTGGCCAGGTAGACAGGAAAAGCCCCGCGAACGTTTGAATTTCATTTCCTGTTTGCTGAGCATGGAGAGCACAGGTGACCACGCAGAGCTCATCACCACAGGTAACCGTGATGGAGTCCCAGGAGGCCAATGCTCAAACCACTGAGCTATCCCTCCCTCCAAATCTTTTTATGGGCAGATTTTTCCAAGATGAAAGCTGATAGTTCTGTATGATTTCCTACTAAGCTCTCAGTAGAAATGTATCTTTTATTACTTCAGTGAGGCTAGATGTTTTTTGTTGTCTCTATCTGAAGTTGCGGTGAAGACAACTTAGGAAATGCAGTTGACTCCAGTGATGATTTAACTAGGAATTCTTCTCTTTTTCCCAGCCAACATTACTATAGTCTGTGTTTTGATTTGTGGATCAGGCCTTCTTACTGATAGAAGAGTGTTTGATGGTTATTTCTGGAACGAGCATCTGTCAGCCTTCATTAAGGCTTGTTACTCACAAGATGACTTATTATGCAAGCACTGTGCTTACCAAATAGAGATATCGCTATTTTTTTCTTTTCGTGGCTATGAATTGCTATCATGTTATAGTATTTCCTTCCTTATTTGGACTTACTGGTGCTTATCTTTTCCCATTTCTCTTTATTAGTTTTTGATGGAATGAACACAACATTAATTAAGACTATAAACCTAAATACCAGGTAGAAAGCAAGAGTACAAAATGTGTATGTAGTGCCTAGACAAATGCCAGCTATATTCCATATCCCTTCAGCTCATTCAGTGTATGAGTATAATGATGTCTCTTTAATTGATTCCCCCTCTGCATTGTTTCCTAATTAACCAACTACAAACACTTGACCAGAACAAATCACAGAAAACATAGAAGAACTGATTCTTTCCCCAAATACTCAGCCCCTGCTGGAGAGACTTGTCCCTACTGGGCGTAAAGGTTGCAGATCTCTGGAGACATCTAGACAGGCTTATGTGTAGTACTAGGGAGGAGCCAGTGGTTGTGATACATATAGGTACCAGTGACATAGGGAAAAGTGGGAGAAAGATCCTGGAGGCCAAATTTAGGCTGCTAGGTAAGAGATTGAAGTCCAGGACCTCCATGGTAGCATTCTCTGAAATGCTTCTAGTTCCACACTCAGGGCCAGTTAGACAGGCAGAACTGCAGTGTGTCAATGCATGGATGAGACGATGGTGTAGGGAGAGGGTTTAGATTTATTAGGAACTGGGGAACCTTTTGGGAAAGGAGGAGCCTATACAGGAAGGATGGGCGCCACCTAACCCAGCACAGAACCAGATTGCTGGCATATAAAATTAAAAAGGTTGTAGAGGAGTTTTTAAACTAAGGGCTGGGGGAAAGCCAGCAGGGGCAGAGGAGCCCATGGGTCAGACAGAGACACCCCTTAGGGGAAAATCTGTTAATGGGGATTCTCTATGTCCTATTAAGGAGGAGAGGATGGAAGATGATAAAGTACAGGTAGTATCTGATGAGAAACAGTCAAATGAAAGAGAGTCCTATTCAATTATATCACATAATGGCAGATAGCTAAAAAGTGGCAAATTTTATAAGTGCTTATATACAAATGCTAGAAGTCTAAATAATAAGATGGGTGAACTTTAGTGTCTGATATTAAATGAGGATATTGAAATAATAGGCATTACATAAACTTCATGAAATGATGATAATCGATGGCACATAGTAATACCAGGGTACAAAATATAAAGGGATGAGAAAGTAGGTTATGCTTAGGGTGACCAGACATCCCGATTTTATCGGGACTGTCCCAATATTTGCTTGTTTGTCCCACACTGGACAAACAAGCAATTTTGCCCTCCGCTCCGGAGCACAGGCGGAGCCCATAGAGGCTCGTGCCCCCCCCCGCCCCGACTCCGCCCCCTTCTCCCCCCATTGGATCCCTCCCCAAATCCCTGTCCTGGCCCCGCCCCCTCACTTCCCCATTGGATCCCTCCCCAAATCCCCGCCCTGGCCCCACCTCTTCCCCAAGCACACCGCATTCCTCCTCCTCCCAGGCTTGCGCTGATCAGCTGTATGGCAGCGCAAGCACTGGAGGGAGGGGGTGGTGCCTATAGGGTGACCAGATCGCAAGAGTGAAATATCAGGACACATTGGGCGAGCGGGG
>NW_020666598.1:0-2155 GCF_002925995.2 Terrapene triunguis | reverse complement strand
CATCTTCATGGGAAGGAGGCCTCTTGTTGCTGGTCTATAGGGAAATTGCAGCTGCAACCTCCCATAATAGTTCATCTGTTATCAATCTGTTGGGAAGGGCATAACACCTTCAGACTAATTGAGGTTTCTCTCCTGTCTGGTGACTTGCAGTCAGAGGCTCACAAAACAACCACGAACATTTCCTTACAGTATTGGAGACAGATGTTATCAGTAAAGTTAATACATGCAGCAACACACAAGTGTCAATAAAGTCTAAATATTAAACACATTCTTATAATTTTAAGACCCATTTTAACAATACTAACGCAGGTGAGCCAGACGTGATTTTAGTCAATTAGGCAATAACGTGCCATCGCTGGTAAAATGTGGGTCCGGCTGGAGAATCTTGCCTGTATGCTCGGGGTTCTACTGACCGCCATATTTGGGGTCGGGAAGGAATTTTCCTCCAGGGTAGATTGGCAGAGTCCCTGGAGGTTTTTTGCCTTCCTCCGCAGCATAGGGCAGGGGTCGCAAGCTGGAGGATTCTCTGCGACTTGAAGTCTTTAAATCACGATCTGGAGACTTCAACAGCTGAGATAAGGGAAATTGGGTGGGTCAGCTTTTGTGGCCTGCATCATGCGGGAGGTCAGACTAGATGACCATAATGGTCCCTTCTGACCTTAAAGTCTATGAGTCTATGATTCTAACTGTGTATTTGTCAATGTTCAATTAAGGCAGGAGGACCTTGGCATGAGCTGGCACCTGGTCTACCAGCATTGCAGTGTCCTACTGGGTATTACTACAAGTTTCCCCATCAAGGTTTGTCCTACATAGACAGCAATGGAAGGGCTCTCCCCCCGCCCCCCGCCCCTACCTTGCATTTACTGTGACAAATTGGTTCAGCATGAGCTGTAGGAAACATTGTATAGGGGAAAATGGAGGGCGGTGCAGCCAGACTCTCCCACCTCCTTGCCAACTGCAGAGTTTCTGCTCTGTTGAGTAGCCACAAGTGGTTTTCATAGGTCCATGGTGGTTGGGGGGGAGGGGGGGGAGGCAGACTAGAGACCCCCTTGGCAAAGCGTCTCCTGTTCTTTGTAAACAGCTCTCACCTCAGACCTGACTCATTACACCACACAGTGAGAGATGTTTATTTATCCATCAGGGATATGGTGTGATGTGTCTACTGAAAGCTTGTAACTTGTCCACAGTCCATCACGGTGATATGTACGTACAGGTAATATTGTAAGGACCAGCGTATTTATTCTGAAAGCATGCTCTCTGGACTGTCAGAGATCAATCACCAGACGCCATTTCTAGCAAGATGGAGTTGTCACTCCACCCAATGAGGTAATGCAAGGCTCGGCAGGAAACCATTACACAATCAAAGCCTCTTAAAGATTAAAAAAATACATTCCAACTGACAGACCTTCACACTGCCTGTGAACAGAAACAGAACTCTGATTTCAGAACAAACAAAGCATAGGGAGAGAGACTGGATCTCGATCCAGACACTGAGGAAACCTCTTGGGGAGCAAGGGTGCTTTCATGAACGGCTTGGATCCTGGGTTTTGAGAAACCATCAGCTCTGCAATAGATTGAACTCAATGGGTAGAGAATCTACCTGACTAGCTAGGAAAGAAACTATTGATGAGTTTACAACCAAGTTCATATTTTGATTGGTTTTTAGTCAGCTTGTTAGCGACACTCACAGTCCTGGGTACCCCAAGAACTGTCACCAGAAGGAGGAGGAAAAAGCCACCAAATTGGTACTGCCTGGTTCTGTATCCTCCTGTAATCCCCTTCTCAGAACAGCTGACTTTTTTGGTTCCTTCCACTCCTAGACAAGAGCATGTGTGTCACTGTTTTGATTTGTTTAAAGAACAAATAGCACATCCCTGCAGAGCTACACAACCAGGGCCGGCTTTAGGCCAATTCCACCAATTCCCCCGAATCGGGCCCCGCGCCTAAGAGGGCCCCGCGCCCAGTGGCAGGGCTGCCGGGGTGGGGGCAAGTGGCCGAGAATCTCTTCCCTGGCTAGAGGCTCCTTTTTAATTTTTACTCACCTGGCGGCGCTCCGGGTCTTCGGCGGCACTTCGGCGGCGGGTCCTTCAGTGCTGCCAAAGACTCGGAGCGAGTGAAGGACCCACTGCCGAAGACTAGGAGCGCCGCCCGGTGA
>NW_020666597.1:0-3354 GCF_002925995.2 Terrapene triunguis | reverse complement strand
AAGTCTGTAAAAAGCAACAAAGAGTCCTGTGGCACCTTATAGACTAACAGACGCATCTGACGAAGTGGGTATTCACCCACGAAAGCTTAAGCTCCAATACGTCTGTTAGTCTATAAGGTGCCACAGGACTCTTTGTCGCTTTTTACAGATCCAGACTAACACGGCTATCCCTCTGATCTTTGAAGTCTGTTTTTGAAGTTTTTTCGTTGAAGTATGGCTACTTTTAAATCTGTTATTGAAAGTCCAGGGAGATTGAAGTGGCTTTTGTATGTTACCATTCCTGATGTCTGATTTGTGTCCATTTATTCTTTTACTTAGAGACTGTCTGGTTTGGCCAATGTACATGGCAGAGGGGCATTGCTGTGACATGATGGCATATATCACATTAGTAAATGTGCAGGTGAATGAACCCCTGATGGTGTGGCTCATGTGGTTGGGTCCTCTGATGGTGTCGCTAGAGTAGATATGGAGACAGAGTAGGCAATGAGGTTTGCTACAGGGATTGGTTCCTGGGTTAATGTTTCTGTGGTGTGTAGTTGCTGGTGAATATTTGCTTCAGGTTGGGGGGCTGTCTGTAAGCGAGGACTGCCCTGTCTCCCAAGGTCTGTGAGAGTGAGGGATTGTTTTCCAGAATAGGTTGTAGATCGTTGATGTGCTGGAGAGATTTTAGCTGGGGGCTGTACATGATACCCAGTGGTGTTCTGTTATTTTCCTTGTTGGGCCTGGCCTGTACTAGGTGACTTCTGGGTATCCATCTCGCTCTGTCAATCTGTTTCCTCATTTCACCTGGTGGGTATTTTAGTTTTAAGAATGCTTGATAAAGATCTTGTAGGTGCTTGTCTCTGTTTGAGGGATTGGAGCAAATTCGGTTGTATCTTAGGGCTTGGCTGTAGACAATGGATCAGGTGATGTGTCCTGGATGGAAGCTGGAGGCATGTAGGTAAGTATAGTGGTCAGTAGGTTTCCGGGATAGGGTGGTGTTTATGTGATCATCACTTATTTGCACTGTAGTGTCCAGGAAGTGGATCTCTTGTGTGGACTGGTCCAGGCTGAGGTTGATGGTGGGGTGGAAATTGTTGAAGTCCAGGTGGAATTCTTCAAGGGTCTCCTTCCCGTAGGTCCATATGATGAAGATGTCATCAATGTAGCGCAAGTAGAGGAGGGGCACTAGGGGACGAGAGCTGAGGAAGCATTGTTCTAAGTCTAAAATGCCATAAAAATGTTGGCATACTGTGGGGCCATGGGGGTACCCATAGCAGTGCCACTGACTTGAAGGTATAAGTTATTCCCAAATCTGAAGTGGTTGTGGGTGAGGACAAAGTCACAAAGCTCAGCCACTAGGTGTGCTATGGCCTCATCAGGGATACTGTTCCTGACAGCTTGTAGTCCATCCTCATGTGGAATATTGGTGTAAAGTGCTTCTACATCCAGGGTGGCCAGGATGGTGTTTTCAGGAAGAACACCAATGCATTGTAGTTTCCTCAGGAAGTCGGTGGTGTCTCGAAGATAGCTGGGAGTGCTGGTAGCGTAGGGTCTGAGGAGAGAGTCCAAATAGACAGATAATCCTGCTGTAAGAGTGCCAGTGCCTGAGATGATGGGGCGTCCAGGGTTTCCAGGTTTATGGCTCTCGGGTAGCAGATAGAATACCCCTGGTCAGGGCTCTGGGAGGGTGTTGGTGTAGATTTGTTCCTGAGTTTCTTGAGCAGATGGTGTAGTTGCTTTTGTTACTCCTCAGTGGGGTCAGAGGATAGTGGCCTGTAGAATGTGGTCTTGGAGAGTTGCCTGGCAGCCTCCTGTTCATAATTCGACCTGTTCATTATGACTACAGCACCTCCTTTGTCATCCCCTTTGATTATAATGTCAGAGTTGTTTCTGAGGCTGTGGATGGCATTGCGTTCTGTACGGCTCAGGTTATGGGGCAGGTAATGCTGTTTGTTCACAATTTCAGCCTGTGCACGTCTGCGGAAGCACTCTATGTAGAAGTCCAGTCTGTTATTTCGACCGTCAGGAGGAGTCCACGCAGAATTCTTCTTCTTGTAGTGTTGGTAGGAGGGTTCCTGTGGGTCAGTGCACTGTTCAGTGATGTGTTGAAAATATTCCTTGAGTCGGAGACGACGAAAGTAGGCTTCCAGATCACCGCAGAACTGTATCATGTGCGTGGGGGTGGTGGGGCAGAAAGAGAGTCCCCGAGATAGGACAGACTCTTCCGCCGGGCTAAGTGTGTGGATGGATAGATTTATAATATTGTTGGGTGAGTTAAGGGTACCACCGTTGTAGCCCCCTGTGGCATGTAGGAGTTTAGATCGTTTACTGTCCTTTTTCCTCTGTAGAGAAGTGAAGTGTGTGTTGTAAATGGCTTGTCTTGTTTTTGTAAAGTCCAGCCACGTGGAAGTTTGTGTGCAAGGTTGGTATTGTGTGAGAGTCTCCAGTTTTGAGAGCTCATTCTTGATCTTCTCCTGTTTGCTGTACTGGCTGCTGATCGGGTGGTTCCTCAGTTTCTATTTCCATTTCATACGGCTAAATTCAGTGCCTTGCCTGGTGTCAAGGATCAGGGGGTAGCCGTGTTAGTCTGCATCCGCAAAAACGAGGAGTCCAGGGGCACCTTAAAGACTAACAGATTTATTTGGGCATAAGCTTTTGTAGGTAAAAAGCCTACTTCTTCAGATGCATGGAGTGAAAATTACAGATACAGGCATAAATATACTGACACATGAAGAGAAGGGAGTTACCTCACAAGTGGAGAACCAGTGTTGACAAGGCCAAATCAGTCAGGGTGGATGTGGTCCACTCCCAATAATTGATGAGGAGGTGTCAATACCAAGAGAGGGAAAATTGCTTTTGTAGTGGGCCAGCCACTCCCAGTCCCTGTTCAAGCCCAAATTAATGGTGCTACATTTGCAGATGAATCGTAGCTCTGGAGTTTCTCTTTGAAGTCTGTTTTTGAATTTTGTTTGTTGAAGGATGGCTACTTTTCAATCTGTTATTGAATGTTCAGGGAGATTGAAGTGTTGTCCTGTTGGTTTTTGTATGTTACTATTCCTGATGTCTGATTTGTGTCCATTTATTCTTATTAATTATTATAATTTATTATTATTCGCATTTATTATCAGACTTCAAAGAGAAACTGCAGAGCTACAATTCATTTGCAAATGTTGAATATGTTAATGGGGACAGGGCGAGCTCCCTCAGGCAGCCCCGAACTACGGCAGCGGATAGGTCTGGTGGGATCCAGAGGAGCGGGACGAGCAGTGGCTGTGCTGCATGGGGCAGGAAGGCAGCACAGATCCCATGCGGAGGGACCCCTCCGCCCCTTGTGCACCAGGGAGATCATGGCTGGGGTCAGGGTACAGGTCT
>NW_020666596.1:0-1450 GCF_002925995.2 Terrapene triunguis | reverse complement strand
CAGGTATTAATACATACTCTGAGTAAATTACTAAATAAAAAGTGATTTTATTAAATACAGACAGTAGGATTTAAGTGGTTCAAAGTAGTAACAGACAGAACAAAGTAAGTCACCAAGCAAAATAAAATAAAATGCGCAAATCTATGCCCAATCAAACTGAATACAGATAATCTCACCCTCAGAGATGCTTCAGTAAGCTTTTTCTCAGACTGGACACCTTCCAGGCCTGGGCACAATTCTTTCCCCTGGTACAGCTCTTGTTCCAGCTCAGGTGGTAGCTAGGGGATTCTTCATGATGGCTCCTCCCTCCCTTGTTCTCTTCCACCCCTTTATATATCTTTTGCATAAGGCGGGAACCCTTTGTCCCTCTGGGTTTCCACCCCCCCTCACTGGAAAAGCACCAGGTTAAAGATGGATTCCAGTTCAGGTGACATGATCACATGTCACTGCAAGACTTCATTACTCGCTTGCCAGCACACACATATACAGGAAGACTCACAGGTAAATACAGCCATCTGCAGACAATGGGAGTCATCAAGATTCCAAACCATCCTTAATGGCCCAGACTTTACATAATTACAATAGGCCCTCAGAGTTATGTTTTATATTTCTAGTTTTAGATACAAGAGTGGTACATTTCTACAAATAGGATGATCACACTCAGTAGATTATGAGCTTTGTAATGATACCTTACAAGAGACCTTTTGCATGAAGCATATCCCAGTTACATTATATTCACTTATATTTTTATAAAACCATATAGACTGCACAACGTCACACCTGCTATTTGATTTCTTCTGCAATCAGAGTCACAGGACTTTGTACGTTCTTTGTAAATAAACAAAATGTGTCAAAGAAATACCTATCGCCCATTTCTACTCCTAACTGCAACAGCCCCAGGGCTCCAAATTTTGACTAGTTGCTGGGGTGGGAAAGGGGCAGCTATACAAAACAATGAACATCTTAAACTGCAGTACCACTCACTTTCTACCTCACCCTTCCCGTGTGACTCCTTAGGTACCATCGCTGTCCAGGAAGGCAGGTGGTGTATTCCTTGCTTCATGCAGGCTGTTATTTGATTAGGGTTACCAAACGTCTGTTTTTTCCCGGACATGTCCGGCTTTTTGGTACTCAAATCCCCGTCCGGGGGGAATTGCCAAAAAGCCGAACATGTCCAGGAAAATACTCTCCCACCGTCCCCCAGTCCCCTGCTTACCTTGGCTCCAGTAGGCTGTGAGCTGCAGGCAGATTCCCCCACGGCGGCGGCTGCTGCTGCTCCCCCCAGACACCTCAGCTCTGTGCAGCTGAAGAGCAGGGCTGCCCCAGCGCTACCGGCTTCACGGTTTGCCGGGCAGCCCCCAGATCTCCAGACCCTGCGCCCCCAGGCGGGCGCTTCCCCAGCACAGCTGGAGCCCGGGAGGGGAAGCGCCCAGCTGGAGGCGCAGGGTCT
>NW_020666595.1:0-1625 GCF_002925995.2 Terrapene triunguis | reverse complement strand
CCCCGCCACCCCAAGATTGGCCGCCCCTTACAAGGTGCCGCCCCAAGCAAGTGCTTGGTCGGCTGGTGCCTGGAGCTGGCCCTGCTTATATGAACACTTAGTTTGCAGCAAGCTGGTGTGTAAAATCTACCTGGTATTAGCCTGCCATGCACTAAGGGTATGTCAATGCTGCAGTCAGACACCTGCGCCTGGCCGGTGCCAGTTGATGAGGGCTTGTGGGGTTTGGGCTGCAGGCTGTTTCATTGCTGCGTAGACCTCCAGGCTTGGGTTGCAGCCTGAGCTCTGGGATCCTTCCACCTCGCAGGGTCCTAGAGCCCAGACTCCAGCCCAACCCGAAAGTCTACATTGCAACGGAACAGCCCCGCAGCTCGAGTTGACTGGCACAGGCCAGGTGTGGGTGTCTACTTGCAGTGTAGACATACCCTAGGTGTCCATGGGGGCCCTGCTGCTGTTCATTAAAAGATTTGTACTGCACTTTGATCTACTCCCGTTTCAAAGGGAGGTAGATCAATGTGCACCTTGGAGCTTTTAGTGCGCGGCAGTGGTGTCCATCCAGACACTTAGTGCAGGGCGGGCAGGCACAAGGTAGACTTACACCCCTGCTTGCTGGAAGCTAAGGCCGTGTCTACACAGCACTTACGTCTGCAAAGCATTTGTCGCTTAGGCATTTGAAAAAAACAGTCCTCTGAGCGCCATAAGTCGTGCACAGTGCTGTGTTGGTGCGAGATGCTCTCCCGCCGCTCGTGCAGCTGGTTTTATGGTGTTGATGGGAGAGCTCTCACCCCTCGGCATAACACAGCTACAGGAACAGACTTACAGCGGCACAGCTGTATCGGGACAGTTATGCCGGTGTAAGCTTGTAAGTGTAGACATGGCCTGAGTGTTTATATAGACAAGCCCTCAACGTGCGCCAAGACTAAGTACAGGCACTTCATCTAATTACAGTGAAGTTGTGGAACAGGGATGATCTGTTGTCTTCCTGATTCTCACAGTGGAACACTCAGATGAGCAGGCAAATTGCAGCATTTAGCCTGTTACAGAACTAGTCGGCCATTTCTGAGTGGTGGGAGATGTGCTTAATTCCCATTAAGGCATGTCAGGGTTAAGGATATATAGCCACATCACCTATCAATGGGGGGAACAGACCCTTAAACAACATAGAAAGCACCACAGATCCCAGAGATTCATAATTCCCTCTAGCGACTGGTAGTGGGCTGTGTTACAGTTCCATTAGCCACTCTGGCTCCATATCAATGGGAGAAGTTATTAAACAAATTTTAGAAACTGATATTAAGCAGCTTCAGTGTACATGATTAGCGGTTTCAAAGGGCTTGCAAAGCCACATTTAACCAGATTATCCCCCATCCACGCTGAGAGCAAAATGTCAATGTCAAATTAAACCATTTTACATAAACTTCTCCTATCACGGCCTTTTCTGTAACGCAGATGGGTCTTAGGACTTTAACCCAGATCAATGCTGGTGCTTAAGGGAACTGACCGGTAAAACCAGCTTGTTGTACATGAATAGGAACCTTTCTCAGCTGTTCCAGGCGCCTACTGGTTAGCAAATGCATCTAGTTTTTCTGCAAGTTGTCTCTGCAAGGCTAGCTTAGTGTACAGTAGCA
>NW_020666594.1:0-1023 GCF_002925995.2 Terrapene triunguis | reverse complement strand
ACCCCGGAAGTACCCCCTCCGCCCAGTTTATGACGTTGTTTTTCTTATTATACTTTGCTTATGGTGCTTCAAGTATGTGCTTTAAGTCCACGTGACAATATTAACCATACTGACTTGAATTAATAAGTATCAGATTTCACAGGATGCAATATTAAATGCTGCATTAGAATCCAGGTATTCACCACTTTACCTTGGCTACTAATTTTGTAATCCTATTTAAAAAAAAACAAGTTTCTCTGGTAAGTTTTACTTTTGTAAACCCATGCTGCTTATAACTCATATTTCCATTTTTCTCTAGATCCTCTGTGGTTTTTTTCTTAATATTTGTTCCATTACTTTACTAGGAAAGCAACGGGATGGTAATTTGCAGGACACATTTTTCTTTGTTTGAAAATCTGTATGATCGCTTTTCTTCAGCCTTCTGGTACCTCGGCAGATGTCCGTGACTTTTCAGAAATAGTTATTTTTTATCTTTAAAATGTGTTAAACATTAATATGCTGGAGAAGGAGGTTCAATTCCCTATTTCTCCCTTTACGTCTTCCCTCCTTCCAGGCTCTGGGTTACCTAGAGGAGGTACAAGCAAAGGAATAAATTCCTCAGAGTGATGTAAAGTATTCCCCCTTCCCCTTAAGGTTGATCTCACTGCGCTCCTATAGTACAATGGCTTCAGAAATCAGGGACCAACTCGAACTCAAATCTCATTGTAGCACAAAACCCACCAGTCCTGTCATGTCGTAACTAGTACTACTATTCCCAAAAAGCAGATCCAAATGACAGATGCACTGCTTTCAAACAGCATTTTCTCCCAGAGGTCTGTCTAATGCCAAAGCCTTTGGAGATACCATTCCCCTTATGGACAGTGGCTTCCATAATGTCTGGATGACACCCAGAAAGTCCAGTTATTTACAGGAAGGAAGCAAAGCATTCATGCTGCCAGGGCCGGCTCCAGGCACCAGGCAACCAAGCACGTGCTTGGGGCGGCACCTGGTAAGGGGCGGCCAATCTTGGGGTGGCGTGGGGCA
>NW_020666593.1:0-1092 GCF_002925995.2 Terrapene triunguis | reverse complement strand
ATCGCTGGCTGTGAGGAAGAGGTCAGTGCTTTGAATTCCTCATCTGTGCTCGCTGTAGTTTTCTTCACAGGCCGTATGCTTCCTCGTTAGTTACGAGGCTCTGGGATTAAGGCTGGGCAAGGGACAAGAGTCTCCTGAGGAAAGTGAGTATTTTGGGTGCCGTTACAATGGGTGCCTTCTAGTTGCAGTTGTAACGTAGTAATGGGAGATGGGTTGAGGGTGGAGCCGTGGGATATGGGTGATGTGAAATGAAGAGACTACGCGACATTGCAGACGGAGATGCTAATTTTTTTGGTTTTCCCCCCCTCTGTTAGGATTAGTACCAAGGAAAACGAAGTCACGCGTCAGAGTCTACTGCCCTCATGCGATGGAAAGCGAGCGAGAGCGTCGAGACTCTGAGCATTGTTGATGCCACGCAAAAGCCGTCCATCTGGGAGCCGAGGAGACGCCGCTGTCAGTGAGATAAGTGTCTGGTTTGGTGAGGGCTCTGCTCACGCCCAACCTGAGTCCAGGTTGGGAAGCCCACTAAGTTAGGGCTGGGTTTGTATGAAAAGGTTCCTGACTAGCTGTCGTTACGAGGGGGAAAAGGTCCCTATTTTCAGAGGTTGCTCATTTCTCTGGTCAGGAAGGGTGTCTCCTCCGCAGCGGCAGGTTGGATTCAGGAGGATGACTCCAGGTGGTGAGTTGCTTGCCTCCCTCCCATGTCTCTCTCTCTCTCTTCTCTAGAGTGTTGGCCAACTTTCTCACTGTCTCGCCTCTCCTCTCCTCTCCTCTCCTCTCCTTGTGCCATCTCCCTTCGTAGGACACGGGCAGGCGTGCTAGGTGTGCATCCCCAGAGGCCAGATCTCTGGAGTCGCGGACGAAAATCATGCGGGGCAGTGGGTGCGAGAGTGGAGCGGTGACTGTCGGTGTTAACTTGGTCTCTGTTCATTGAGCGGGGCCGATGTAGATGGGACTGGAGAGGGTGGCAGGGCTGAGGGCAAGATTTCCAGCACCAATAGAGCTCTGTGTAATGATGGTTCTTGCTTGGCTTTATTAGTTTGCGGAGGAATCGTCCAGGAGCCCTAGCCGCACAAGAATATGGCGGAAGTG
>NW_020666592.1:0-1088 GCF_002925995.2 Terrapene triunguis | reverse complement strand
GTGCTTTCATCCATAGCTAGGGAGTAAAAGCAGAATTCACTGACTCTCTGCTTTAACTGATCACTTAGATTAGTAGAAATGTCAGCTATTCTTCTCTGTACAGTCATGTGTGATAGACTGACATTCTCAAATATTCCCCTCTTTTCTGGACATAACTCAGAAACAGCAATCAACATACACTTTTTTAAAAACTCGCCTTCTGTGAAGCATTTCCCAGCAGCAGCAATTTCCTTAGAAATTTGAAAGCTTACTTTAGTAACTGTATCGTTCCCAGTGCTCACTTTCTTGAAAATTTGCTGTTCTCCACTAAGGGTTTTTCACTAAACTGGCTGCTTTAATTATTTTTTCATTTGGGTTCAATTTGGCGAGATTGGGATGTTTAGTTTCAAAGTGCCGCCGAAGGTTGTATTCTTTCGGAACAGCTAACATTTCGCAACACACAAGGCACAGTATTTTGTCTTTGGAAACAGTACGTAAGTATTTATTTGTCCATTCAGTGTTGAAAACTCTGTGCTCTGATTCTATTTTTCTCTTTTTCTTTTCACTCATGGTAGCCATTATGAAGCTCAAGATTTTGTTGAATAAATTCACACACAAGGGAAACACTCAGTCACACACAAAGAGAAGAGATATCTCATGGCGCGTGGCACACTAGCAAGGCACTGACAGTGTGTGGAAGCCTGTAGAGGGGGAAAGAAACGGCGCGCATAGGGTAACCAGATCACAGCAGCAAAATAGGACCCGCCCCCTCCCTGCTCGGCCCCACCATTACACCCCTCTTTAACCCCCAGGGGTCACTATATTACTGCACACAGCAGTACCAAAAATTAAAATACTGAAAATGGATGCCTCCTTCCAGCCACCGACTCGCCGCTCGCCTCCTCACCTCCCCCCAGGTATAAAGCCTCGCCGCCACTACCTGCCCACCCGCCCGCTCGGTTCGTCATCCCCCCATGAAATAAGGGGAGGGGAAAAGGGGGACAGTTTGAAGGGATTTTCTGGGGGTATGAACTAAGCCGGGGAGGGGGAAGGGGAGCAGTTTGAAGGGATTGGATGTGACTGTCCCACACACAAACACAGGGGCCGCA
>NW_020666591.1:0-3395 GCF_002925995.2 Terrapene triunguis | reverse complement strand
GCCTAGGGCGGCAAAAAAGCCAGAGCCGGCCCTGGCAACCAGACATTGTCAGTGCTGCATTATTGCTGCTGTTTTGGCTGGGCTGTGGGCCCAGCTTTTTAGGATATTTGTGTTCAGTTATGACATTGGCAGGCTGCCAAAATTTTCCTGAGTAATTCAAGTGAAATAGAGATTTTCAAAAGTCAGCCAAACCTGAACAGAATTTCTTGAGACACATAAAAGGCATTTCTCTAGCTCCAGGGCTCCCCCTGCCGAATTTCTAAGGTCTGCTGTAAACAGTGGGGGTGTGAATGCTTCTAAAAAAATGTTGCAAACATATTTTATAAAATTAGGTAACCCAAACATCGGACTCAATACTAGCTCCCCATAAAATTGGGAATAAAGAATTGTGAAACTGAGGTTATATATAGAGAGATTTACATTAAAGAGATGAACCCCACAGCATCTTCAGGGGCCTGAAAGAATTATTATTTTTATTCCTCATTTTGGGTCTCTTTCACATATTGGTTTTGGGTTCATATATGACAAAACACTGACATGATGTAAAACAGGACTTTTTCCTTTAGGGTGGACAAGGAGAGCCATGTTTACAATAATGCTAACTGGTTGTTGTGGATGTCTCCCTTGACCCACTGATAAACTTGACTGTCCTTGGCCACATTAAGGACAAATTGTTTAATTGTATCCCAGCTAAAGTGAGTTATATTTTCTGACATGATGGTTTCCCCTCTAGTCTTCTAGACTAGCCCATTCAGAACTTTGCAGTGTGTTCCTTTTAGAAATATTTTTTCTGCCCGGTTAGCTTTGGGCAGCTGCTTGTTTTGTGTGTTAAGGGGGCTGATAGTTATAACATTATTTTCCTTCAGATTGCAGCTAATTTCCTGTTCGTCCCTCTGTGTGCTCTGCCATGCTTCCAGGGTGCTGAATCGCTTCCATCGGGCCCCCCACCTGGCTTTAATTGGTTCCCGCTCTGGTCTCTTATGTTTTGACTCTGGAATTAGTGAACAGCAAGCTGGTGTGTGCTACAGTGTGTTAGTCTCCTGTGCATTAACTGGCTTTGTGGACCCCCAATAAATGCACTACAATATCTCTAGTGCACTTGATCTACTGCTGTGCTGCTCTTCCACAGCAGTGCTGGACTCACCCTTATGAATCACAAGGACTTGTGAGGGCATGTTCCAGGGTTCTTAGTGCTGCCCCAAACTGTGCCACTCTATGAATTGGTTCACAGTGTATTGTGGGGATGTGCTTTGAGTCCATCAACTGAGAAAAGAAAATTGATTCCTGGATGCGGCCTCCATTGCAACTGGTGGACAGGCAGGGGTCCTACTCTGGATGACCTGTTCCAGCTGTTGGCCTTGTTGCAACAACATTTTGGCAACACCAGGCAGTTATGGGTTTGAGATACTACAAATGACATTTTGACAGTGGCTTGTTGCCCAGAGAAGGTGGCTGCATGCCCTTGTAAGGAGATGGTGCAATCTGAATACAGACATGGAACAGTGGAGATAGCTGATGCAGGGGTTAATAGCTCTGGATTCTGTCTGTGCTAACCAGCAGCTCTGGTACAGGGCCACACGCTGAGAGTGGTGGAATCACATTTTCGTGCATGATGCTCAGAAGTGAGTCCAAGACTTCTGCATAAGGAAGGACAGTTCCATTCAGCTGTGGGAGGAGTTCCCCCAACCCTCCAGCACTGGGACACGCAGGTCAAGGAGGCCATACCAGTGCAGAGGCGGGTTACTGTTGCCATCTGGAAGCTGGCTGCCCCAAACTGCTACAGGTTCATGGCCCATCAGTTTGGTGAAGATTGCTAATGTCCCCCAAATAATAGTTGGCTTTGAGCAAATGGGCTTCCTGAATTATACTAGGCTCATCAAACATTGTCTTCCCTGCCCATCTCCCCACACCCCGACCTGCCCAAGGTGCACATGAATATGTAAACCAGAACGGTCCCTATTGGCTCCATTTGTAGGGCTTGGCTGAGCATAGAGACAGAGGTTCATGGCTACCAATGTGGGATGCACTGGCAGAGTACATAATGCCTGGATACTCCACAGATCTGCTGTTTTCCGGATTGGACAAAATGGGATTTTATTCCCACTCAATGATATGGATGCTGTGATTTGCACTTTATATGATTTCATGAAAATATTCTAATGAGTGTAAATATAATGTAACTGGAATATGCTTCATGCAAAAGGTCTCTTAAAAGGTATCATTACAAAGCTTATAATCTATTGAGTGTGGTCATCCAATTTGTATAAATGTATCATTCTTGTATCTGAAACTAGAAATATTAAGTATAACTCTGAGATCCTATTGTAATTATGCAAAATGTGGGCCATTCCTGGTAGCTTGGAATCTTGATGGCTCCCATTAACCAGGACAATTGGTTCTAAATGGCTGTTTACTTGTAAGTCTTCCTGTATACATGTGTGCTGGCAAGTGGGTAATGAAGTCTTACAGTGACATGTGATCATGTCACCTGAACTGGAATCCATCTTTAACCTGCAAAAAGAACAGGAGTACTTGTGGCACCTTAGAGACGAACAAATTTATTTGAGCATAAGCTTTCGTGGGCTACAGCTCACTTCATCAGATGCATAGAATGGAACATATAGTAAGAAGATATATACACAGAGAACATGAAAAGGTGGAAGTTGCCATACCAACTCTAAGAGGCTAATTAATTAAGATGAGCTATTATCAGCAGGAGAAAAAAAAACGTTTGTAGTGATAATCAGGAAGGCCCATTTCAGACAGTTGACAAGCAGGTGTGAGGATACTTAACATGGGGAAATAGATTCAATTTGTGTAATGACCCAGCCACTCCCAGTCTCTATTCAAGCCCAAGATAATGGTATCTAGTTTGCAAAATAATTCAAGTTCAGCAGTTTCTCCTTGGAGTCTGGTGCTTTTCCATTTAGAAGGAGGGGTGGGAGCCCAGAGAGGGACAAAGGATTCCCGCCTTATGCAAAAGATAAATAAGGGGGTGAAACAGCACAAAGAGGGCTGCAGTCATGAGAAATCCCCTAGTTGCCACCTGAGCTGGAACAAAGACTGTACCAGGGGACAGGATTGGGCCCAGACTAGGAAGCATCCAGTCTGTGAAAGAAGCTTATTGAAACATCTCTGAGGGTGAGATTTTATCTGTATTCAGATTTCTACTGTATTAATCTTAGACTTGTGTGTTTTATTTTATTTCGCTTGGTAATTCACTTTGTTCTGTATCAGAGGGGTAGCCGTGTTAGTCTGAATCTGTAAAAAGCAACAGAGGGTCCTGTGGCACCTTTAAGACTAACAGAAGTATTGGGAGCATAAGCTTTCGTGGGTAAGAACCTCACTTCTTCAGATGCAAGTAATGGAAATCTCCAGAGGCAGGTATAAATCAG
>NW_020666590.1:0-1222 GCF_002925995.2 Terrapene triunguis | reverse complement strand
TCTGTGTGGGGCTGGGGGCACGCACAGAGAACGCCCCCTCCCCCCAGACCCCTCATGCCACGCCCCCCTCCCGCCCCAGAGCGGGCAGGAACCAAGCTCAGTGACCCCCACAGGTCGCTCACCCTCGATGATCTCCTCCTTCAGTTTCTGCAGCTCCCGGCGCACCTCCTCCAGCAGCTCCTGGGCGAGGGTGCAGCGTTAGGGGGTGCGGCCCACCCTGCACCCCCTCGTGGACACCCCTTCCCCCCCCCCCCCCCCTGCCCCCCCCCCCCCCCCCCCCCGGCACCCTTCCCTTCCCCCCAGCGTCCCCCCATACAAAGCCCTGCAACAGCCCCCTGCATCCCTCCCCCCAACACTGGGCACCTGCATAGCCCCTCCCCCACTCCCACCCCATGCAAACCCCGCCTCCAGCACCACCACCCCCTGCCCCGGCCCAATCCAGAACCCCACCGCCACGCTCAGGGTCATGGGGTCCTGCTCCAGTCACCGAGCAGAGAGTCCCAGGTTTAGGTCACCCCAGGGCCAGGCTCCCTGGCTCCTCCCCCACCCTGGTACCTGTTTGATCCGCTCCAGGTCAGACTCATCTGTGCTGGGCGGGGGCTCCGTGCTGCTGGGGGCACCTGATTTCATCCTGGGGGGGAGGGGCAGGAGTTAGGGGTGAGAAGCCCCCGGAAGCTCTATGTCCCTCTTTGGCAGGGATCCCACCCCCGTCCGAGAGCCCTGCCACTGAGCGGGTGCCACAGCTTGGGGTGACACACAGCCAGCATTAGGTTCCAGAGTTAACAGGCAGCCCACTTATGGGAGGGGCATCAGGCTTTCTGGGTTCTTTCCCCACCTGTGCTACTGTGCTCTTTGGCAAGTCCCTGCCAAGCCTGGTGCCTCAGTTTCCCCACGGGCAATGGGGGGGGAGGGGAGATATTCACGGTAGGACTGAGGTATCACTCCGTGGCTAAGGGCGCAGCAGGGCGAGGAGATATTCAGAAGGATCAGGGGAAGCCAAGCCAGGCCATGTGGCTCCGGTTGCTGCCCAGCGGGTACCGTGCCAGGGAGTCACAGCCCTACCCAGCTCTGCGCCCTTGGGCTCTGCATCAACCCTGCCCCCAGCAGCGCATGCGCCACACCCCAGCCAGCCCCACAGGCTGGAGCCTCAGGGACAGCTCTGGGCCCTGGCACCACTGCCCAGCAGGAAACCCCCTGGCCATGGGGTCCCCATCCCCCCCCC
>NW_020666589.1:0-1320 GCF_002925995.2 Terrapene triunguis | reverse complement strand
AAAGGCATCAATCAAGACCGAGACTCCATTATGCTAGGCTCTGTACACACATATAACTTAGATAATTTTTTCACATCTTAGGCCTGGTCTACACTACGAGTTTAGGTCGACTTTAGCCGCGTTAAATCGACTTAAGCCTGGACACGTTTACACTACGAAGCCCTTTCTGTCGACTTAAAGGGCCCTTTAAACCGGTTTCCTAACACCACCTCGACAAGGGGATTAGCGATAAAATCGGCCTTAGGGGGTCGGAATTGGGTTAGTGTGGACGGAATTCGACATTACTGGCCTCCGGGAGCTATCCCACAGTGCTTCATTGTGACCGCTCTGGACAGCACTCTCATCTCAGATGCACTGGCCAGGTAGACAGGAAAAGCCCCGCGAACGTTTGAATTTCATTTCCTGTTTGCTCAGCGTGGAGAGCACAGGTGACCATGCAGAGCCCATCAGCACAGGTAACCGTGATGGAGTCCCAGTCCCAGTCCCAGGATCGCAGAAGAGCTCCAGCCTGGACCGAACGGGAGGTACAGGATCTGATCGCCATCTGGGGAGATGAAGCAGTGCTCGCCGAACTCCGAAACAGTAAAAGAAACGGCAAAACATTAGAAAAGATCTCCAAGGCCATGAAGGACAGAGGCCATAACAGGGACGCGCGGCAGTGCCGCGTGAAAATTAAGGAGCTAAGGCAAGCCTACCACAAAGTCAGAGACGCAAACGGAAGGTCCGGGGCAGAGCCGCAAACATGCCGCTACTACGCGGAGCTGCATGCCATTCTAGGGGGTGCAGCCACCACTAGCCCAAGCGTGTTCTATGAGTCCCTCTCTGCAAACGGGGAAGCGGGTTCGGCGGACGAGGAAGATGAGGATGGAGAGAACATAGATAGCTCACAGCAGCAAGGAAGCGGAGAAACCAGTTACCCCAACAGCCAGGATATGTTTGTCACCCTGGACCTGGAAACAGTAACCCCCGAACTGACCCAAGACCCTGAGGGCACACAGGGGACCTCTGGTGAGTGTACCTTTGCAAAAATTACACATGGTTTAAAAACAAGCGTGTTTAATGATTAATGATTAATTTGCCCTGGCAATCGCGGCCAGTACAGCTACTGGAAAAGTCTGTTAACGTGTATGGGGATGGAGCGGAAATCCTCCAGGGACATCTCCAGAAAGCTCTCCTTCATGTACTCCCAAAGCCTTTGCAAAAGGTTTCTGGGGAGGGCTGCCTTATCCCGTCCGCCATGGTAGGACACTTTACCACGCCAGGCCAGTAGCACGTAGTCTGGAATCATTGCATAACAAAGCATGGCAGCGTATGGTCCCG
>NW_020666588.1:0-1353 GCF_002925995.2 Terrapene triunguis | reverse complement strand
AACTTACTGCATGGCTTGCCATGTTGTAGCAGTCTGCCACCCGCCCATAGGCCAGGTAATCATCCATGCTGCATTCGGTGCAATAAACTGGATAGCCCCCAATCTGTTGCTGGACTTCTGCCTGCAGTCTCTTTTTACTCCTGCAGCTCTTTCCTTTCTTGTTGTTGTTTTGTTTTTATCAGGGTTTTTTTATTGCCTTAAATTTAAAGAACGTTAATGAAGTTTATCTACCCACTCACTCCCCCCTCTAATCTCCCTCAAAACTTTCCTGATCTCTAGCTCCTCTGGTGGCTTAGGAGCAGGCTTTTAAAAACTTGGTTCTCCCTGAGTAGCCCTAGCCCCTGGTTATGTAGTTCATAACAGTTTAATCATCGTTAAAAGTGTGAAGATACCAACGATAGACACATTCTGTAACTAGAATGTGAAAAGTATATAAAGATTCTGAAAATAGCCTCCTCCCCAAAACTAGCACAGTGCCCCCCCCCTCCCCAAACACACACCTCTTCAAAAGCACCCACTGGCAAAAGACAAGAGTCAGCGCCTGTGCTACAGCCAACAAGCTCACCCCAAGGGTCATGTAGTCGCTCCTCCTTCACCTGGAGAACTGCCTCCCAAACTCAGGTTAGCTCAGGGGTCTCACACTCAAATGGCCATGGGGGCCGCATGAGGACTAGTACATTGGCCCGAGGGCCGCATTACTGAGACCTCCCAACCCCACCCCTGCCGCCCTCAGCCCCGCCCCCACTCCACCCCTTCCATGAGGCCCAACCCCTGCCCCGCCTCTTCCCACCCCTTCCCTGCCCCCATTCCAACCCCTTCCCGGAAATCCCCACCCCAACTCTGCCCCCAGGGGGTGCAGGAGAGGTGTGGGGTGCAGCAGGGGGTCGGGGTGCAGGAGGGGTGCCGCATGGGGCTCAGGGCAGTGGGTTGGGATGCAGGAGGGGCGTGTGAGGTGGGGGTTCAGGGCAGGGGGTCAGGGTGCAGGAGGGGTACAGGATACAGCAGAGGGTCAGGGTGTAGAAGGGGTGCGACATGGGGCTCAGGGCAGTGGGTTAGGATGCAGGAGGGGCATGTGATGAGGCGGGGGTTCAGGGCAGGGGGTCAGGGTGCAGGAGGGGTACAGGATACAGCAGGGGGTCAGGGTGTAGGAGGGGTGCGACATGGGGCTCAGGGCAGGGTGTTCAGGCAGGGGGTCGGGGTGCAGGAGGGGTGTGGGGTGAGGCAATGGGTTCAGGGCAGGGAGTCAGGGTGCGGCAGGGGGTTCGGCTGCAGGAGGGGTTTGGGGGCAGGATCTGGCCCAGCACCTACCGGGAGGCAGGGCAGGCTCCCTGCCTACCTGTCTGTCTGCCCTGC
>NW_020666587.1:0-1096 GCF_002925995.2 Terrapene triunguis | reverse complement strand
TGGGAGCAGCCTCTGATGTTTTACTGTCTAGCCGGCTTGCTTCCTAGAATGAACACTCATTGAGTGGGGTGATCCACAGGGAGTAGCTCAAACCTCCAACGTGTCTGGCCAGCGGCAGGATATTAGTACTTCAGGGGAGGGGTGTGTGTGGCTGTGACATCACAAAGGCCTTTTGCAGGACCTCAGCCTATTGTTCAAAGGTGGTGGGGAGGTGGTGACCTCACAGAGAGATGCTGACATGAGCCAGGCTGGATAGGGGCGCAGAGCCAGGGAAACCTGGGAGACCCCTGTGGCTTTGCTTCAGCAAGTCTCCTTCTCGAGGTCTCTCTTTGAGGACTGAGAGAGTATTAGGGTTCACGTACGTGAGCGCGAGGAGGAACCTCTTTTGAGTTTTCTCCTTTCCTTTTACTGATTTTACTAGAAAACAGATGTCCCTGTTGAGAAGGTAAGAACCTCCAAGAGGTTTGGAACCTGTTCAGTCTGATCCAGCTGAATTCTAGGCATGGAAAACACTAGTTTAAGTTGGCAGAATTTTATTCCCCACCTGGGATTTTGTCCCATATCACTGGGGACATTAGGGTTTGTCCTTTTTGTTTTATCTTTTCCACTATCCCTCCTTCCTTTCTCTTCATCTCTTACTTCTTTTGTCCTTTCTCCTGTTCCCCTCCCACCACCAGGAGGGGTGAGGCGGGCTGGCTCCAACTGGCTGTATGATCTGCTGCTGCAGGGGTTGTGTGTTAGGTGTCTTCCTCTTGGGGAGGCAGAGGCAGAGCAGAGAATGAGCTTGGGTAGAGTCAAGTTCTTCTTGTCCTGGTTAAGTGGTGACTGGGCTTTTAAGGGGACCATGCTGATCTTCCACACACACCCCCTGCCGAGTGCTGCAGGGAGGTTAAGGAGGAAACGGTTGGCACAGAGATGAAGCAGACTGAAGTAGGGACAAACACAAGGGTGGAGCAGTCCATGGTGGGTTCCTGTGCGCTGCCCTGAAGGGAGTATAGAGCATGGGCCTGGGGAAGGCCAAAACTCACATCCAGGTAGATCATCAACCTACTCCTCTGTCCCAAGGGCCAGGAAGGCCTCTGGTTTTTGCTCTCTT
>NW_020666586.1:0-2761 GCF_002925995.2 Terrapene triunguis | reverse complement strand
TTATGCCCAAATAAATGTATTAGTCTCTAAGGTGCCACAAGGACTCCTCGTTTTTTTTGCTGATACAGACTAACACGGCTACCACTGAAACCTGGCATTATGCTGCTGGGTCATTCTAATTCCGTACTAGGTACACAGACAAGTAGAATGTGTTTAATATCTTTGTCCATTGTATATAGCCTTCTAGATTGAACCAGTACTATTGAAAGTAGACTTGCAAAACTCAGAGGATGTTGAAATAGTGCTCAGTGAAAATGTCCTGCTTGAAGGGCAGATTCTATTGAAAGAGACATCCGTATCCTATGGACTCAATACACATTGTAAAGTGCCAATCCCACTGCGTCCAAAAGTGAAGGAAGAATTGAATGGGGTGTAAAAGAATCATATAATAGAACACATCAGTGAACTAAGAGTGGTGTGCCCCTCTGGTGACTGTTGATGAAAAAAATAGGTATTTCTATGTCTGCGTAGACCTAAAGAAGCTCCCTGAAAAAATAAGGAGGGAAAGTATTTCCACTGTGGAAGATACAGGGGCCAGATCGTCAGTTTGGGTAAATTAGCATAGCTCTATTGAAGTCTCCGCACACCCTCCCCCCCGAAAAAAACAAAAACTCTACAAGGGTAAAAAGAATGCATGCATGAGTCCAGCAGCAGAGTGGTGGCTATCCAATTTATTGCACTGAATGCAGCATGTATGATTACTTACTTCATGGGAAGGTGGCATACGAGTGCACGCAGTGCAAGCTGCTCTTGGCCCTCAGAGACACAGTATGGCTCATGAGGCCAGAGTGGCTTAATTGGAGGAGCTAAGGAGACAGAGGTACATAGATGAGACTTTCAGGAACACAATAGAGTGGTCCCACCTCAAGTCTGACAGCCTCCATGCTGTTAAGGAGGATGAAAGTCTCAGGGAAGGAGAGCATCAGCCTGGAGCAGAGAGAAACTATCCTATAGTTTTCAGGGTCCTATAGTTGGGACCCTCCTTTCGGATGATGTCATGGAATCCTCTTGCACTGAGGATATCCTTCCAGGGGATGGAGCTGAGGTTACTAGAAAGAGCCAAATAATAGTAATAGGGGATTTGATTATTAGAAATATAGGCATCTGGGTTTGTGATGACTAGGAGAACCACATAGTTAATTGCTTGCTGGGAGTGAAGCCTGCAGATGTCACTAGATATGTAGACTCAGACATATGTGCAGTGCAGATGAGGAGCTGGTCATGGTTAAGGCTATGTTTTAGTCACGAGTATTTTTAATAAAAGTCATGGAGAGGTCACGGGCAGTAAACAAAAATTCACAGTCCGTGACTTGTACTATATACACCTGACTAAATATTTGGGGGAGTGCTGAGGGGTGGCACCCAAGGGGCACCACAGGGAAGGGGGAGGGGTGGCCCGGGGGTGCCAGGGGAAGGGGGCGGGGGCAGTGGCCCGGGGGTGCTGCAGGAGGGCACAGCCTGGGTGCGCCACAGGTGTTAGGGGGAAGGCGTGTGGCAGTGCGTGGCCCGGGACCTCTGCTGGTGCTGGGGGGCGGGCGGTGGCACATGACCAAGGACCCCCGCTGGCACTTGGAGGGGTGGGGGAGTTGGCGGGGCTGGAAAGCTCCCTACCTGGCTCCACACCTCCCTGGAGTGTCAACATCCCCCTCCTTCAGCTCCTAGACAGAGGTGTGGCCAGACAGCTCTGTGCGCTGCCTCCGCCCTGAGCGCCGTCTCCGCAGCTCCCATTGGCCAGGAATCGATTTAGATAATGGCATGGAGAGTACACTTATAAAGTTTGCGGATGATACCAAGCTGGGAGGGGTTGCAAGTGCTTTGGAGGATAGGATTAACATTCAAAATGATCTGGAGAAACTGGAGAAATGGTTTGAAGTAAATAGGATGAAATTCAATAAGGAAAAATGCAAAGTACTCCACTTAGGAAGGAACAATCAGTTGCACACATACAAAATGGGAAATAACTGCCTAGGAAGGAGTACTGCGGAAAGGGATCTGAGGGTCATAATGGATCACAAGCTAAATATGAGTCAACAGTGCAACGCTGTTGCAAAAAAGCAAACATAATTCTGGGATGTATTAGCAGGAGTATTGTAATCCAAAGACACAAGAAGTAATTCTTTCGCTCTACTCCACGCTGATTAGGCCTCAACTGGAGTATTGTGTACAGTTCTGGGCACCACATTTCAGGAAAGATGTGGACAAATTGGAAAAAGTCCAGAGAAGAGCAACAAAAATTATTAAAGGTCTAGAAAACATGACCTATGAGGGAAGATTGAAAAAATTGGGTTTGTTTAGTCAGGAGATGAGAAGATTGAGAGGGGACATAACAGTTTTCAAGTACATAAAGGTTGTTACAAGGAGGAGGGAGAAAAATTATTCTTCTTAACCTCTGAGGAAAGGACAAGAAGCAATGGGCTTAAATTGCAGCAAGTGTGGTTTAGGTTGGACATTAGGAAAAACTTCCTGTCAGAGTGGTTAAGCACTGGAATAAATTGCCTAGGGAGGTTTGTGGAATCTCCATCATTGGGGATTTTTAAGAGCAGGTTGGACAAACACCTGTCAGGGATGGTCTGGATCAGTGGTTCCCAAACTTGTTCCGCCGCTTGTGCAGGGAAAGCCCCTGGTAGGCCAGGCCGGTTTGGTTACCTGCCGCGTCCGCAGGTTCGGCTGATCGCGGCTCTCTGTGGCCGCGGTTCGCTGCTCCAGGCCAATGGGAGCTGCTGGAAGCGGCGGCCAGTATGTCCCTCGGCCCACGCCGCTT
>NW_020666585.1:0-1266 GCF_002925995.2 Terrapene triunguis | reverse complement strand
CCATGGCACTTGTGACAGTGTACCCCATAAGGCTTTATGGGGAGGGGGTGCTTATAAATGTATGTATGACATAACTGGAATATGTTTTGTGCTGCCTGTGCCAGGTAACATATCTCCGTAAAGGTTATGGTCTACTATATCTATTCATCCTATTTGTACATATATATATCATTTTCTACTTGAGGTTAAGAATATGGGCTGTATGCTTGCTTGGTTTCTAAGTAAGCTTTGGGAGGCATTTGGTCAGCTTCTTTAGGAAGGAATTCGCCAGGTTAAGTACCTGATCAGGAAACACTTGGGAAACAATGCATCTTGGAATGCTCCAATCCACATAAGAAGTCTTCCTGGAGACATGCAAGATACCATGTGAACAATGGCTTCAGCCTGTAAAGACTGAGTCATGCAGGGACATGTGACTTGCCCAGGTGACTCCAGAACTCCATCTTGGAGCTGGACTTTGCATAGGAGGGAGGAGGGGGGTCTCCTCCCACAAGAGAGAGTCTATTTAACCCTGGGGGAGACCCCTCCATTTTGTCTTCAGCTGGCTAAAGAAGGAGCCTCTCCACCCCCCCAGGATGCTTGAAGGAAACTGAAACAAAAGACTGTAACTACAGGGGTTGGGAGAGATTGCTGGACCCAGGCTAAAGGGAGATTAGCCTGTAAAAGGGAGCATTCTGGAACTGGTGAGGAACTTATCTGTATTTAGTTTGATTAGGCATAGATTTGCGCATTTTATTTTATTTTGCTTGTGACTTACTTTGTTCTGTCTGTTACTACTTTGAACCACTTAAATCCTACTGTCTGTATTTAATAAAATCACTTTTTATTTAGTAATTTACTCAGAGTATGTATTAATACCTGGGGGAGCAAACAGCTGTGCATATCTCTCTATCAGTGTTATAGAGGGCGAACAATTTATGAGTTTGCCCTGCATAAGCTTTATGCAGGGTAAAACGGATTTATCTGGGTTTAGACCCCATTGGGAGTTGAGCATCTGAGTGCTAAGGACAAGCACACTCCTGTGAGCTGTTTTTAGGTAAACTTGCAGCTTTGGGACAACTGATTCAGACCCTGGGTCTGTGTTGAAGTGGACTGGAGTGTCTAATTCAGCAAGACAGGGTGCTGGAGCCCTGAGCTGGCAGGGAAAACAGAAGCAGGGGTAGTCTTGGCACATCGGGTGGCAGCTCCCAAGGTGGTTTCTGTGATCCAACCCGTCACAGCACTTTTTCAAAAAGAGTGGAGCTGTTAAACCTTGTGTCCTTTCCA
>NW_020666584.1:0-5011 GCF_002925995.2 Terrapene triunguis | reverse complement strand
TCAGGGGGTGGGGAGTGGTTGGATGGGGGGTGGGAGTCCCAGGGGTCTGTCTGGGGGTGGGGGTGTGGATAAGGGTTGGGGCAGTCAGGGTACAGGTAGGGGGTAGAGTCCTAGGGGGCCAGTTAGGATGGGGGGAGGGTCTCAGGAGGGGGCAGTCAGGGGACAAGAGGCAGGGAGGCTTACCAACCGCTACCTCCGTCCAACCGCTACCTCCGTGGTGAGAGCCGGTAACTGGCTTGGATAGCCAGGCGGATTGCGGAGGACGAACCCACATCCCACATTCAGTGGGGTGTGGGACGGGGTTGGGCAGCCCCATATGGTGCCACATGGATGCCCCCCTGGTAAGGGTAGCCTCCCCCAGGTACGGGTTGACTCCCCCTGGTAAGGGTTAGATTCCCCCTGGTAAGGGTAGTCTCCCCCAGGCACGGGTTAGTTTCCCCCTGGAAAGGGTAAGTTTCCCCCTGGAAAGGGTAAGTTTCCCCCTGGAAAGGGTTAGTTTCCCCCTGAGAAGGGTAAATCTTTTAGCTATGGAAAAAAGTAATTTATATTTTTATACCGGATTGGCGCTGGACCGGGTTAATAACGCCCCCGCTGTTGGCTTTGATGCCCCGGCTGACAGTGTTAAATATATTAGGGGTGTGATCAGGGTCGCTGGACCAATGGATAAAATGGTGTGGACTATAATGAAGTCTCATGAGCATGAGAGTGAGAATCAAGTCCTCCCAGTGGAGCATGGAGAGGAGGTAGAGGAGAATGTTTGTGATGATCATGGTGAGGAGTTTTTATCTATCTTACCGATGGTTTTTACAAGGGACACTTTTAATGATTTAACTATGGAAAGTTTCAATCCAGATTTTAAGTATTTAAGTACATTTGATGATCCATATGTTAGCGAATCGGGATATCTTAATGCTCATTTAGTTAATGGGTCTAGTTTATTAAATAGTTTTAGACCAAGTACTGATTTTAATAGGGATCGTAATAAGGATCTTAACAGTACTGGTAGTAATATAAATATATTAGAAAGTAGTTCGTGGAAGGATGGGGTTTTTTATTTAGAGTATCCCGTTGATAGTTTTAATTGTCCAATATGTCCCCAGATATTACCAACATTTGGTAAATGGGCCAAACACATTAATGTGGTTCATAAAAGTAAAGCCATACGAGTTGTATGTAGTAAATGCGGAAAATCTTCTCAATATCATAATATAGCTTGCCACTACCCCAAGTGCATACCCAAGAAGGCGGATACCCCAATGAAGAGCCATACGTGCTCGGTCTGTGGGCTTGGTTTTCATACTAGATCTGGATTGAGCCAACACTGTAGACATAGACACCCTGCTGTGAGGAATGAGCAAAGAAAAGAAGATATGGCTGCTAAAAGTAAGATCAAAGAGGGATCGACTAGATCTCGTATATGGACCAAAGATGAGGTTGCGCAGCTTATACAGTTGGAAAGGAAATATATTGGGAAAAGGAATATAAATAAATGTATTGAGAGCGAGATGAGGACCAAAACGAATAAACAAATATCAGATAAAAGACGAGAATTAGCAAAGAAGAAGTTAGTGGTAACAGGAGATAGGGAGGAAGTGACTGAGGTAGAGGACATTAGAGTAAATATATTAGAAATTCTGCCCCCAAGAGAGAGGATTTTCCCACTAAAAGGACACCCAGAAGTGGATTTAGTGGAGAAAATATGTAAACGGGGAAAACAAAGTAGGGAGGGAAGAGAAATAATAAATAGTTTAGGGGAAATTGAAGGATTATTAAAGGAGGATTTAACAAAAGCTCTCGGTTGGGCAATGTTGGAAAAATTATGTTATTCATTAGTAGAGGGAAAGGACCCTAGAAATGAAAGTCAAATAGAGTTGAGGAATAAAGGAAAAGGGAAGATGAGAAAGGAGGGGAGAAGGAAGCAATTTAATGCAATTAGGAGATATGCTACAAAGAAAGCTAAGTATAAATTCTATCAACAATTATTTGATAAGGATAGAAGAAGATTGACTCGCATTATAATGGGAGAGCCAGATAAGGCTAAGTGTGCTATCCCTATGAAAGAAATTGAGGAATACTATGTCAATATTTTGGGAACAATTGGACATGGTAATATGATAGGGTGGCCATCATCCACAGAGAATGCGGATAATGATATATTAATGAGTCCGATCTCTGTGGATGAGATTAGAATAGCTTTAAGAGAAATAAGAAAAGATAGTGCTCCTGGCCCAGATAAAGTAAAAGTGAGCAATTTGTGGGATATTTTTAATTTAGACTCCTTAATACTTACAAAAATTTTTAATATATGGTTTCTAAATAGACAGGTACCAGATGAATTTAAGAAAAATAGAACGATTTTAATACCAAAGACACAAGATGAGGAGGAAATGAAGAAGTTAACATCTTGGAGACCATTGACAATTGGGTCAGTTTGGATTAGAATCTATACCAAAATATTAGCAAAAAGACTGGTGGAAACAGTTAAGATATGTAGTAGACAAAAAGGGTTTATATCCGCCCCTGGGTGTGAGGAAAATATTGCTATATTAGATAATTTGATTAAAGGGGCTAAACGAAATGGGAATGAAATTGCAATAGTGTTCGTAGATCTGGCTAAAGCATTTGATTCTGTGGGACACGGACATATAATAGCCGGGTTGAGAAGATTTGGTATAGATGAACATTTTATAGATATTATTAGGGACCTTTATGATAATTGCACAACTAGGGTATGGGTGGGTGATGAAGCTACTGAGTCTATTTTAATTAGGAGGGGGGTCAAGCAGGGTGACCCGTTGTCCCCAATTTTGTTTAATATTGCTATGGATCCCCTTTTAACTAGATTAGAAGTAGAAGGAAGTGGTTTTTATGTTAAGGGTAATGGTGTCACGTCATTGGCTTTTGCCGATGATGTGGCAATTTTAAGTAGCTCATATAAAGGAATGATTAAAAATTTGGGTATCTTAGAGGAGTTTTGTAAAAATACTAATCTCTCTGTTAATGTGAAGAAAACGAAAGGCTTTCATATTTTAACTAAACATAAAACTTATGTAGTTAATCCTAAGGATAATTGGCAGATAGGGTCAGAGGAGATTGAATATGTTCAACCAGGGGATTTTGAAAAATATTTAGGGGCTAGAATAGATCCCTGGATAGGTGTAGGGGGACCGGTACTTAAAGAAAAATTGAAAGATTGGAGTGAGAATTTAATTAAGGCCCCATTAAAACCGGCCCCAAAAATATTAATTTTACAGACATATATCTTACCGAAGCTATTTTATAATCTTCTTTTAATAGAACCCCCTTTTAATCTTTTAGACGATCTTGATGTGTTAGTTAGAAAAATAGTTAAAGAGATTTTACATTTACCTCAGTGTACCACAGATGGGATATTTTATTCTAGAGGTAGGGATGGTGGTTTAGCTCTCACTAAGTTTAGTGTGCAAATCCCAAATATGTTAATTCGTAAATGGAGGAGACATATTGTCTCGAGAGATGATTGGATGGACCTATCTTATCTATATGCAGGAGAAAATCTTGTGGATAAAATATTGTCATTTAGTGCAGTAACATCTCATCCCAAGAAATGGAGGGAAGAGGAATTTTTAAGATGGTCGGAACTGAGATGTCAGGGAATAGGGATAAAATATTTTAAAAATGATTTAATTAGTAATTCGATTTTTAGAAACTCTAGTAAAGTTAAATCGTCAGCGTATATCGCAGCATTGCAGCTTAGGGCAAATATTTATCCTACTAGGGAGACATTAGCAAGAGGAAGAGGAGGTGTGAATGCTCTTTGTAGATGGTGCGGTAAAGTGCGGGAGACTGTTCCCCATATCTCAGGACAATGTTATAAGACTAAGAATGCTAGGATAAAAAGGCATAATAGAGTAGTGTCTGCAGTTGTAGATAAGGTTGGTAAATTAGGGTGGAAGGCAATGATAGAGCCCCATTTGAGAAATAGTAAGGGTGAGTTAAGAAAGCCGGATATTATATTTATAAAAGGAGATACAGCAGTGGTGGTTGATGTTACAGTGCGATGGGAGGATAATGCCGGAAGTTTGGAACAAGCCCACAGTGAGAAGGTGGCTTATTATCTTGAGTTAGAGGAAGAAATTAAAAACTTAACGGGAGGTAAAAATATTCACTTCTTTGGTTTTGTGCTTGGGGCGCGTGGCAAGTGGAGTGAAGGTAATAATGATTTGTTACAATTATTGGGAATGGACAGAAGTAAAAATTTTAAGGAGAGTATATGTAGACTTGTTTTATATTCCACTATTGGTATGATGGCTATATTCAGTGACAGGTAAAGATCCCGGAGTTTCCATTCCGTGTATCTTGCCAAAACTAAATTTTAGCTATTTTGGTTTCCATGCTCTAAATTTTCAAATTTTTAATATTGTTTTGAACATTAACTTATTTAGTGTTATTTAATATCTGTCCTTCAATAGAATGGTTTTAATTATATAATAAATACTTATTAATGGATGAAATTCCAATTTAAATTATTAGTTTATTTTTTTTTTTTTAACTACTGGATGTGGATGCGGACTGGCCGCGTATAATAACCAGGAAAGGGCAGGTAGTCACGCCTGTACATAAATAGGGGGTGGAGTCCTGGGGGGCAGTTAGGGGCAGGGGTCCCAGGAGGGGGCAGTCAGGGGACAAGGAGCGGGGGGAGGGTTGGGGGTTCTGAGGGGGGGAAGTGGGAGGGGCAGGGGGGGGCTAGGGCAGGATGGGGCGGGGCTAGGGCAGGACAGGGGTGGGGCTCCTCCCGTCCTCTTTTTTGCTTGCTGGATTATGGTAACCCTACATAATGAAAACAGCCCACTTGCAAATTGGTAGTGGAGGAGGAGAGCAGGGTTATGTCCCTCTGTCCTCCTTGCAAATCTCCACCACTTTTGAAGCACTGTAAACACACATGCAGAGGGAGCAGCACAGGGATTCCAATGGTTACAGGCCCACAAATCAGCCATGCAATGTCGGTGTGCTGAACTATCCCTGAGTTACC
>NW_020666583.1:0-4953 GCF_002925995.2 Terrapene triunguis | reverse complement strand
CCCTCAGCAGCGAGATATCGTCCAGGACGAACTCCTGTGGAAAATGTTGGGACCGTGTTCAGTGTAGGTGCCCCCTGAAGCTGTTGGCTCTCCCCAAGGCACAGAAACCCTGAGGACAGTGCAGCCCTGAAACAATCAGTCCCCCTTACTCACCATTTTGAGGCTCCCGTGGAATATGTGTGCTCTGTTTCGGACGGGAAAATTATGCTATTGTGTAGACCCTGTGTGTTTTCTACTCCTTAAGTGCGGGGGGAATCATTACTCTGTCTGGTATAAACAATGCTGCCTCTGTTAAATGTTGCATTTTGCCTATACATCTGCATCAACCTTGAGACCTCAGCCGTCCCTCTTATCGCCTGCTCAGAGACTACAAAGACTCAGGAAGAGACCGCGAAAAAGCAAAGAAGACATGCAGAAAGAAGTGATGCGGCAATCTATTAAAGAGAATGAGAGAGGACAGGACTGGAGGGAAAGAGAAAGCAGGATCCGCCAGGAAAACGCAGCACACCAGCGGCAAAGCACCGCGCACCGGCAGCAAAGCACTGATAGGCTCATAAGCATCCTGGAGCGCCAAGCAGATGCTATCCAGGAGCTGGTAGCCATGCAGAAAGAGGAGCAGTACCGCAAAGGCAAACGCCACCCCCCCCTACAGCCCTTGTCCCAAAACTCTTTCCGTTGTGCCCCACTGTCACCTCCAACCCACTTTCCCCAACTTCCATGTTCTTCACGCCACCCGCTGCCTCCAACACCAGTATCTTCACCACCCAGCCCTATCTATACATATCATCATACAGAAATAAAACAGGACAGAACATCCATGCAGCCCTGAAAACCATGACCCTTACCCTCTGCATTCAACCCCCATCATCATGCAGTATAGCTGTCCTGAAGTGCAGCACTCACTGCACAGCACACCAGACAGGACATACACGAATCTGTGATTGTACTGTTCCCCACTCCACCCCCTTGTTTCTTTTCAATAAATAATTTTTTTTCTTTTCAATAAATGGATTCTTTGGCTTTGAAAACATTCTTTATTATTGCATAAAGTAAAAGACTCCTTAGCCCAGGAAATAAACAGACACTGCAAGTCTGCTTGTCTGCTAAGCAGACACTGATTCCTAACATTGGAACTACTGCACTTCACTCCCATGCAGGGCACCAGATATCACTGCTGGTTTTCAGCCTCAAATTGCTCCCTCAAGGCATCCCTAATCCTTGCAGCCCCGCACTGGGCCCCTGTAATAGCCCTGCTCTCTGGCTGTGCAAATTCAGCCTCCAGGTGTTGAACCTCGGAGGTCCATGCCTGAGTGAAGCTTTCACCCTTCCCTTCACAAATATTATGGAGGGCACAGCACGCGGATATAACCGCGGGGATGCTGTTTTCGGCCAAGTCCAGCTTCCCATACAGAGATCGCCAGCGGCCCTTTAAACGGCCAAAGGCACACTCCACAGTCATTCGGCACCAGCTCAGCCTGTAGTTGAACCGTTCCTTGCTGCTGTCAAGGCTCCCTGTGTAGGGTTTCATGAGCCACAGCATTAACGGGTAAGCGGGATCTCCAAGGATCACAATGGGCATTTCAACTTCCCCTACCGTGATCTTCCGCTCTGGGAAAAAAGTCCCGGCCTGCATCTTCCTGAACAGCCAAGTGTTCTGAAAGATGCGTGCATCATGCACCTTTCCGGGCCAGCCTGTGTTAATGTCAATGAAATGCCCACAGTGATCCACAAGCGCCTGAAGAATCATAGAGAAATACCCCTTCCGATTAACGTACTCGGATCCTAGGTGGGGTGGTGCCAGAATAGGAATGTGCGTCCCATCTATGGCCCCTCCACAGTTAGGGAACCCCATTTGTGCAAAGCCATCCACTATTTCCTGCACGTTACCCAGAGTCACGGTTCTTCTGAGTAGGATGCGATTAATGGCCTTGCAAACTTGCATCAACACGATTCCAACGGTCGACTTTCCCACTCCAAACTGGTTTGCAACCGACCGGTAGCTGTCTGGAGTTGCCAGCTTCCAGATTGCAATAGCCACCCGCTTCTCCACTGGCAGGGCAGCTCTCAATCTCGTGTCCTTGCGCCGCGGGGTGGGGGCAAGCTCCTCACACAGTCCCATGAAAGTGGCTTTTCTCATCCGAAAGTTCTGCAGCCACTGCTTGTCATCCCAGACTTCCATGACGATGTGATCCCACCACTCGGTGCTTGTTTCCCGAGCCCAAAAGCAGCGTTTCACGGTGCTGAGCATGTCCATGAATGCCACAAGCAATTTCGTGTCGTACGCGTTACGCGGCTCGATAGCATCGTCGGACTCCTCACCCTCACTCTCACTGTCACTTTGGAGCTTAAGGAATAGTTCGACAGCCAAACGTGACGTGCTGGTGAGACTCGTCAGCATACGGCTCAGCAGTTCGGATTCCATTTCCCGCAGACAGATCGCGCTGCACAGAAACCATTGAAAGATGGCACCAAAGGTGGATGGAAACAAAGGGATTTCTGGGATGCGAAGTGATGCATCATGGGGCATTGGGACAGGACCCAGAATCCCCCGCACCCATGCCCCCTTCCCACAACCCACGGCGCCAGAATGGGAAAAGGTGCTCTGTGGGATAGCTGCCCATAATGCACCGCTCCCAATAGCGCTGCAATTGCCGCAAATGTGACCAGTGACAGCTGTCAGTGTGGACAGACTGCAGCGCTTTCCCTACTCAGCTGCACAAAATCAGCTTTAACTCACAGCACTGTACATCTGCAAGTGTAGCCAAGGCCATAGACTAATGGACACATATACTTTTCAGCAGTCAATGAAGATGAGTAGCTCACTGCTGTCTATTGGGAATGTCTCACTAAAGGCTACGTTTTGCCTACCTGTAGCGGGGTGGTCACCCACTCCTGCCTTAAAGGGCTTAAAACAGTCTGGGGAGAGGGCTGTGGCAGGGAAGGAAAAGCGGGGCTGATTGGGGGAAGCAGCCTCAGCTGGGGGCCACGCCCCAATCAGGCCATGGCTGGCTTAATGAGGGCCCAGGTGGCCCTTATAAGAGGGTTGGGGCCAGAAGCCAGAAACAGAGTCTCTCTCTAGCGGTAGAGAGGGAAGGGCCTAGCTGCCCGGAAGCTGAGAGGGTATCAAGACTGGAGCAGGGCTGGGGGAAGGCCAGAGGAGCTGGGGAGCTCCGGCCTAGAAACCCCTCAGGCTGCAGGCCTTGTTAAAGGCCAAAGAAGGTACTGGTGTTGCAGAGGGGCAGCCCAGGGTAGGCAAAGGCAGCAGATCCAAAACCCTCCTTGCCGGTGATGAGTGGCATTTACACTGCAGTATGCCCCAGTGAACGGGGGATAGGTAGAGACTAGCAGTAGCCATAGTCTGAGGTAAGGTGGGGATAGAGGTTGGGGGTTCCCCAGGGAGGGGAAACCCAGATCTGTGGGGATACTGCCAGGGGGCAGCACCCCGGCCTGAAAGGGCCACCGGGGTCCAAGAGGGACTCGGGCCCAGCGGCAAACAGGATACTGGCCTGCAGAGGGCGCTCCGGAGGCTGGTGAGCTAATTCCCTTGACGACCAGCAGGAGGCGCTGTGCCGGGTGAGTCGTCGCCCCGTTACATTACCCCTTGTAGAGATATGCTGGGGGTGGGGATGCGAGTGGAAGATGCAAGCAACAGTCATCTTTTGCATACAGAGAGACAAGCACTGTCCTCAGTCTTTGGGCTCATGGCATGTAAGAGCTAGAAAACTCTTGATCCTACTCTTGTCCCAACAGTGGTGCTGCCCTCCTACTCTCCAGCTAGTATACTAAGCTGGCATGGAGAACAAACATGTTGCACCCTGCTAACTGTTGAAATGGATGCCACTGTGGTTTGGACGCTTCTAATGTCTCCAGAGCCATTTATAACGGTGGCCATTTCTTCAGTCTAATCCCTAGCATGAGAACAATAAATAGGAGCCACAAGCAGTGAGTGGATACCCAAAATGGTCTGTTTACTTTATAACTCTAATTTATCTAGCTGAGTATATTAATATAAAATATGCCTAATAATCAGACATTGAGATGTATCACCAAAATTCAGTCTTGACTCATTGGAAATTGGCTGAGATTTTAATCCGAGAAAAACTGTGTTTGTTGGTGTTGGTTTAAATCTTTAAATAGCTTTAAACCTTTCTACTTGTAATTGCCTTTATCGCCATACTAGACTTCACATTTGTCATCACCAAAAGCACTTGAATTGGAGACCCCTAGATTTAAAAGATATGAGTGATAGAGCATTCTGGTTGAGGGCTCCCTGTGGGACCTGTTCCCTGCTTTGATCTACAATAAGCCAAGTGTGTTGTCATTTTTACCCAGGCTTTGGGATAGAAGTGCATGGGGGAGGCTAACATTTCTGTGGGAAGTGTTGTTGGAGTTCTTTGATGGGTCACATTTTGCAGGGGGCTTTTAGTGTTGATTGTTTTGTAATTTATTCCAAATTATTATTTATTCCAAAGAGCACTAATTAGTTATTTTGGAGGACTCTTGTTTTCCTTTTTTTTTTTATGATTTTCTATCTATACATATCATCATACAGAAATAAAACAGGACAGAACATCCGTGCAGTTATTTGATGGGATCTATTTTCCATAAACCCATGTTGATTGGCATTAATTACATATATTTTTACATGTACATTATTTAAATCTATATCTCTAGGAACAAAGACAGTAGGCCATACTTCCTAGTCAGGGGACTCTATCCTGGGAAGCAGTGACTCTGAAAGAGATTTGGGGGTTGTGTTGGATAATCAGCTGAACATGAGCTCCCAGTACAATGCTATGGGCAAAAGGTCTAATGCAGTGATACTTAGACTGAGGCTCTCAAGCCACAAGTGGCTCTTTAATGTCTCTCCTGTGGCTCTTTGCAGCACATGATATTAAAACACTGTGTGATTTAATTATTAACCAATCAGGACTTTTTACCATGTTATTAACC
>NW_020666582.1:0-1156 GCF_002925995.2 Terrapene triunguis | reverse complement strand
TTATGCCTTTCCAGCAGGATTGGGAACCATTAATAACAACTCTCTGAGTACGGTTATCCAGCCAGTTATGCACCCACCTTATAGTAGCCCCATCTAAATTGTATTTGCCTAGTTTGTCGATAAGAATATCATGCGAGACCGTATCAAATGCCTTACTAAAGTCTAGGTATACCACATCCACAGCTTCTCCCTTATCCACAAGACTCGTTATCCTATCGAAGAAAGCTATCAGATTGGTTTGACATGATTTGTTCTTTACAAATCCATGCTGGCTGTTCCCTATCACCTTACCACCTTCCAAGTGTTTGCAGATGATTTCCTTAATTACTTGCTCCATTATCTTCCCTGGCACAGAAGTTAAACTAACTGGTCTGTAGTTTCCTGGGTTGTTTTTATTTCCCTTTTTATAGATGGGCACTATATTTGCCCTTTTCCAGTCTTCTGGAATCTCTCCCGTCTCCCATGATTTTCCAAAGATAATAGCTAGAGGCTCAGATACCTCCTCTATTAGCTCCTTGAGTATTCTAGGATGCATTTCATCAGGCCCTGGTGACTTGCAGGCATCTAACTTTTCTAAGTGATTTTTAACTTGTTCTTTTTTTATTTTATCTGCTAAACCTACCCCCTTCCCATTAGCATTCACTAGGTTAGGCATTCCTTCAGACTTCTCGGTGAAGACCGAAACAAAGAAGTCATTAAGCATCTCTGCCATTTCCAAGTTTCCTGTTACTGTTTCTCCCTCTTCACTAAGCAGTGGGCCTACCCTGTCTTTGGTCTTCCTCTTGCTTCTAATGTATTGATAAAAAGTCTTCTTGTTCCCCTTTATTCCCTTAGCTAGTTTGAGCTCATTTTGTGCCTTTGCCTTTCTAATCTTGCCCCTGCATTCCTGTGTTGTTTGCCTATATTCATCCTTTGTAATCTGTCCTAGTTTCCATTTTTTATAGGACTCCCATCGCCTGCTGATGGACCAGGCTGCTCAAGACCGAGCTATGTTGCGGGAACTGGTAAACCAGGTAAAGTCCCTTACAGAGCTGAATCGCGGCCATGATGGGACGCGGCTCATACGGGCCAGCCATTGGCTGCAGAAAATGACACGGGAGGATGATGTAGAGGCATACCTTCTGGCCTTTGAGAGGACAGCCCTACGGGAGGCCTG
>NW_020666581.1:0-1032 GCF_002925995.2 Terrapene triunguis | reverse complement strand
AGATGACGCGGAGTGGCCTGAAGGTGTCTACTACGAAGGAAAAAGTGACGGTGGCGTGGAAGAGGTGAACCTCTCCGCGACCCTTGGACGTCTGCCGCTACAGCAGATCAAGGAGCTGTGCACTAGCTTTGCACCAATGTTCTCAGTCACTCCAGGACAGCCCGAACAGGCATACCACTCTATTGACACAGGTAATGCTCACCCAATTAGAACCCCATCCTACCGGGAGTCACCTCATGCCCAAACTGCTATAAAAAGGGAGATCCAGGACATGCTACAGATGGGTATAATCCGCCCCTCTAACAGTGCATGGGCATCTCCAGTGGTTCTAGTTCCCAAACCAGATGGGGACATATGCTTTTGCGTGGACTACCGTAAGCTAAATGCTGTAACTCGTCCCGACAACTATCCAATGCCATGCACAGATGAGCTATTGGAGAAATTGGGACATGCCCAATTCATCTCTACCTTAGACTTAACCAAGGGGTACTGGCAAGTACCACTAGATGAACCCGCCAAGGAAAGGTCAGCCTTCGTCACCCAGGCAGGGGTGTATGAATTCAATGTACTCCCTTTCGGGCTGCGAAATGCACCCGCCACCTTCCAAAGACTTGTAGATGGTCTCCTAGCAGGATTGGGAGAATCTGCAGTTGCCTACCTCGATGATGTGGCCATTTTTTCTGATTCATGGGCAGAACACCTGGAGCACCTGGAAAAAGTCTTCGAGCGCATTAGGCAGGCAGGACTAACTGTTAAGGCTAAAAAGTGTCAAATAGGCCAAAACAGAGTGACTTACCTGGGGCACCAGGTGGGTCAAGGAACTATAAATCCCCTACAGGCCAAAGTGGATGCTATCCAAAAGTGGCCGGTTCCAAAGTCAAAGAAACAGGTCCAATCCTTCTTAGACTTGGCCGGATATTATAGAAACAGGTCCTTCTTAGACTCGGCCGGATTTGTACCACACTACAGCCAAATCACCGCCCCACTGACAGACCTAACCAGAAAGAAACAGCCAAATGCAGTTCAGTGGAC
>NW_020666580.1:0-1085 GCF_002925995.2 Terrapene triunguis | reverse complement strand
AGGCAGATGCAGAGAAATCAGGCGAGGAGGCTACGGCACCGCCGTGAGGGCCTGAAGTCGGAGAGTAGCACAGAGCTGTCAGAAACCACGAGCCCCAGCGCCCAGGACATCACGGTGGCAATGGGGCATGTGGATTTTGTTGAACGGCGATTCTGGGCCCGGGAAACAAGCACGGACTGGTGGGACCGCATAGTGCTTCAGGTCTGGGATGAATCCCAGTGGCTGCGAAACTTTCGCATGCGGAAGGGGACTTTCCTGGAACTTTGTGACTTGCTGTCCCCTGCCCTGAAGCGCAAGGACACCCGCATGCGAGCAGCCCTGACTGTCCAGAAGCGAGTGGCCATAGCCCTCTGGAAGCTTGCAACGCCGGACAGCTACCGGTCAGTCGCGAACCACTTTGGCGTGGGCAAATCTACCGTGGGGGTTGTTGTCCTGCAAGTAGCCAAGGCAATCGTCAAGGTACTGCTGTCAAAGGTAGTGACCCTGGGAAACGCGCAGGCCATCATAGATGGCTTCGCTGCGATGGGATTCCCAAACTGCGGTGGGGCTATAGATGGGACTCACATCCCTATCCTGGGACCGGGCCACCAGGCCAGCCAGTACATCAATAGAAAGGGCTACTTTTCAATGGTGCTGCAAGCACTGGTGGACCATCGGGGACGGTTTACAAACATCTACGTCGGATGGCCGGGCAAGGTTCATGACGCTCGCGTGTTCAGGAACTCTGGTCTGTTTAGACGGCTGCAGGAAGGTATTTACTTCCCGGACCACAAGATAACTGTGGGGGATGTGGAGATGCCTACAGTGATCCTCGGGGACCCAGCCTACCCACTAATGCCCTGGCTCATGAAGCCCTATACTGGCGCCCTGGACACAGAAAAAGAACTGTTTAACTACCGGCTGAGCAAGTGCAGAATGGTGGTGGAGTGTGCTTTTGGCCGTCTCAAGGGGAGATGGAGAAGCTTACTCACTCGCTGTGATCTCAGCGAAACCAATATCCCCATCGTTATTGCAGCTTGCTGTGTGCTCCACAATCTGTGTGAGAGCAAGGGGGAGACCTTTATGGCGGGGTGGGAGGTTGAGGC
>NW_020666579.1:0-1375 GCF_002925995.2 Terrapene triunguis | reverse complement strand
GGGGGGTTGGATGGGTTGGGGGTTCTGTGGGGGGCAGTCAGGGGGCGGGAAGTGGGAGGGTGTGGATAGGGGGCAGAGTTACCACTCCCTCCCATGGAGTGTCCTCTTCTTTGAAAGTTCAAATATGGTAACCCTACCCTATGGGCCAAGCCTCCACTCCTGACAGTTCAGGCTAACCTGCCCCATTCTCAGTGAGTCTTTGGCTTTAGCTGCTTGGCCTGCCTGCCGAGACAGAGGACTCAGGTATTTCCATCAGGCTGCTCAGTTGCAAATGCAGCACCCAAAGAAGTGAAGAATGGAATTGAAAGAGCAAAGCTGGACCATGCGCTGAGCTGCTGCAATCAAGTGAGCACAGCCTGGGAGAGAAGAGGGAAAGCTCGAAGGTGGCTGGTGGCTGTAGGAAGCCAGGGGAGGAGAAATAAATAGTTAATGAGGAATCCTACGGGTTTTGTCTTGTGTGGTGAAGGGTTCAAAATGGGTCTATTTACTATCACATTAAACTTTAAAATAGCTGTGTCTGACTGAAGGGCAGGTCTATAAAGGTAAGAGGTCACTCTGGGAGCTTCAAGTCTCAGATTCTGTCACTATTGCCTGCTTCGACCAGCTGATCTCAACCCAACACATCCCTCAGGTGGGAGCAGTGGTGAGCTCTTTTCCTCTTTTTCTGGATTAGCCGCCAGAATAGGGACAGGATACATGTGGCCAAGGAAATAGAGAGGCATGGGGGTCACTTGCAGAGTTGCCTGTTAATGCAGCTCTTATGGGGGAGCACGGTAGGGTACTGTGCACTCAGGGGCACCATTTCAAATTTTGGTGTTGGGGGGGAGGGTAATTTAACCATGATTCCAGGGGCTACTTCGGCACCTGAAAACTCTAGTGTTTTGGCAGATAACTTAGCAATTAGCTGACAGGAGCTCTGTATCTAATTCCTTTATAAAAGAAAGAACATTAAATCAATATTAGACCCACTGAGTTCTAATAGTAACGTGGTCTGACATCTTGTGGAAAATCACTTTAGGGACATGGTTAAAATTTTAATGTATATTCTTACTTTGTTACTAACTCTGTAGAGAGAGAGAGACCCTGCCAGGACTCCTGGGTTCTATCCCAGTTCTAGGAGGGGAATGGGGTGTAGTGTGTTACAGTGGGGGGCAGATACAGCTCAGTTATATATAAGAACATCAGAATGGCCATAGTGGGTCAGATCAATGGTCCATATAGTCCAGTATCCTGTCTTCAAACAGTACCAATACTGTTCCTCTCTGTTTCCTGGCCTGGGAGTTGAGGCTCCATTAGGGGAGGGAGCTTCCCTCTGGGGTTTAAAACTGGTACCTGCCTCTTCTGATCCCTCCTCACCAAAAGCTTCTGACACCTT
>NW_020666578.1:0-4446 GCF_002925995.2 Terrapene triunguis | reverse complement strand
TGTGATCTAATCCCAATGCACCCCTTAACTATGCACAAAAGTCACCTCATAGACTCATAGACTCATAGACTTTAAGGTCAGAAGGGACCAATATGGTCATCTAGTCTGACCTCCCGCATGATGCAGGCCATAAATGTTGACCCCCCCACTTTCCCTTAACTCTGCTGTTGAAGTCTCCAGATCGTGATCTAAAGACTTCAAGTTGCGGAGAATCTTCCAGCTTGCGACCCCTGCCCTATGCTGCGGAGGAAGCCGAAAAACCTCCAGGGCTACTGCCAATCTACCCTGGAGGAAAATTCCTTCCCGACCCCAAATATGGCGATCAGCAGAACCCCGAGCATACAGGCAAGATTCTCTAGCCAGACCCTCATTTTACCAGCGATGGCCATTATTGCCTAATTGATTAAAGACACGTTATCCCATCAAACCATTCCCTCCATAAACTTATCTAGCCTAATCTTGAAGCCAGACAGGTCTTTCGCCCCCACCGTTTCCCTCGGAAGGCTGTTCCAAAATTTCACCCCTCTGACGGTTAGGAACCTTCGTCTAATTTCAAGCCTAAATTTCCCCACGGCCAGTTTATATCCATTCGTTCTTGTGTCCACATTAGCACTGAGCTGAAATAATTCCTCTCCCTCCCTGGTATTTATCCCCTTGATATATTTAAAGAGAGCAATCATATCCCCCCTCAGCCTTCTTTTGGTTAGGCTAAACAAACCAAGCTCCTCGAGTCTCCTTTCATAGGACAGGTTTTCCATTCCTCGGATCATCCTAGTGGCCCTTCTCTGTACCCGCTCCACTTTGAGTTCATCCTTTTTAAACATAGGAGACCAGAACTGCACACAGTACTCCAAGTGAGGTCTCACCAGCGCCTTGTATAACGGAAGCAGCACCTCCCTGTCCCTACTAGAAATACCTCGCCTTATGCATCCCAAGATCGCATTAGCTTTTTTCACAGCCACGTCGCATTGCCTACTCATAGTCATCCTGCGATCAACCAGGACTCCGAGGTCCTTCTCCTCCTCCGTCACTTCTAACCTATGCGTCCCTAGCTTATAACTGAAATTCCTGTTAGTCATCCCTAAATGCATCACCTTACACTTCTCGCTATTAAATCTCATCCTATTATTATTACTCCAATTTACAAGGTCATCCAAGTCTCCCTGCAGAATATCCCGATCCTTCTCTGAGTTGGCAATACCTCCCAACTTTGTGTCATCCGCAAACTTTATCAGCCCACTTCTACATTTGGTTCCGAGGTCAGTAATGAATAGATTAAATAAAATCGGACCCAAAACCGAACCTTGAGGAACCCCACTGGTGACCTCCCTCCAATCTGACAGTTCACCTTTCAGTACTACCCGCTGCAGTCTCCCCTTTAACCAGTTCCTTATCCACCTCTGGATTTTCCTATCGATCCCCATCTTTTCCAATTTAACCAATAATTCCTCATGCGGTACCGTATCAAACGCTTTACTAAAATCGAGGTATATTAGATCCACCGCATTTCCTTTATCTAGAAGGTCTGTTACTTTCTCAAAGAAGGAGATCAGGTTGGTTTGGCATGACCTCCCTTTCGTAAACCCATGTTGTAATTTGTCCCAATTGCCATTCACCTCAAGGTCCTTAACTACTTTCTCCTTCAAAATTTTTTCCAAGACCTTGCATACTACAGAAGTTAAACTAACAGGCCTGTAGTTACCCGGGTCACTTTTTTTCCCCTTCTTGAAAATAGGAACCACATTAGCTATTCTCCAGTCCAACGGTACCACCCCCGAGTTTACAGATTCATTAAAAATTGTCGCCAAGGGGCTTGCAATTTCTCGCGCCAGTTCCTTCAATATTCTCAGATGAAGATCATCCGCTCCGCCCGATTTAGTCCCGTTTAGCTGGTCAAGTTTGGCTTCCACCTCTGATACTGTAATGTCAATCCCCCCTCCTGTATTCCCCTCTGTCCTACTCCCTCTATTCCTAAACCCTTCATTAGCCTTATTAAAGACTGATGCAAAATATTCATTTAGATATTGTGCCATGCCTAGATTATTCTTAATTTCCACTCCATCTGCATTCTTCAGCGGTCCCACTTCCTCTTTCTTTGTTTTCTTCCCATTTATATGGCTATAAAACCTCTTACTATTGGATTTAATTCCCCTCGCGAGGTCCAACTCTACACGGCTTTTGGCCTTCCTCACCGCATCCCTACATGCTCTAACCTCAATAAGGTAGGTTTCCTTGCTGATCCCTCCCTTCTTCCATTCTCTGTACGCTTTATGTTTTTTCTTAATCGCCCCTTTGAGACGCCCGCTCATCCAGCTAGGTCTAAATCTCCTGCCCACTAACCGTTTTCCCTTTCTCGGGATACAGGCCTCGGACAGCTTGTGCAACTTCAACTTGAAATAATCCCAGGCGTCATCTGCCTTTAGATCCCTAAGTGTGTTAGCCCAATCCACTTCCCTAAGTAGTTGCCTTAATTTATTAAAGTTGGCCTTTTTGAAATCGTAAACCTTAGTCACAGTATTATTTCTGTTTATCCTTCCATTTAGTTTAAACCGAATTAGCTCATGGTCACTCGAGCCAAGGTTGTCCCCTACAACCATTTCCTCAACGAGGTCCTCACTACTCACCAGCACTAAATCTAAAATCGCATCCCCCCTCGTCGGTTCAGTTACTACTTGATGAAGGAATTTATCTGCTAGCACGTCTAGGAACATCTGAGCCCTATTATTGTTACTAGCATTTGTTCCCCAATCTATATCTGGGAAGTTAAAGTCCCCCAAGATGATACAGTTCTTATCAGTTTTTACTTCCCTAAAAACATTAAGTAGTTCTCTGTCCGCCTCCAGGCTAGATCCCGGCGGTCTATAGCACACCCCAAGCACTATCTCGGGGGAGGCTCTAGTAGTTCTTTTACCCAGTGTAATTATTGCCCATACAGACTCCGTCTTATCCATTCCATCACTTATTATTTCTTTACATTTTAACTCATTATTGACATATAACGCCACTCCCCCACCTTTACCTTTTTTCCGGTCATTCCTAAACAGCACATACCCTTCCATACCTGTACTCCAGTCATGATTACCGTTCCACCACGTTTCGGTTATTCCCACGATATCAGGTTTCATTTCTTGGACCAGGAGCTCCAATTCCTCCATTTTGTTACCTAGGCTTCTCGCATTGGTGTATAAACATCTTACCGTATGCTGTCTATCCTTTCTCCCATTAGTTATGCAATTTGGTACGGTCCCCATGCTGTCCCTCTGCCCCTTTTTTCTTATGTCCAATTCCCTACCCCTACCTATGTCTGTGCTTATCTCCTCACACTCCTTTTCAGTGTTGGAATCTGGCGTGGAGATTAACTGAACATCTCCCAACCGTCTCCCCCAAGTTCCTAGTTTAAAGCCCTTTTGATGAGGTGAGCCAGCCTCCCTCCCAGAAGTCTATTTCCTTCCCTACTCAGGTGGAGTCCATCCCGTGAGAACAGCTGTCTGTCCCCGAAAGCCTCCCAGTGGCCATACATCCCAAAGCCCTCCTTATAGCACCACTCCCTTAGCCAGCTATTTATCCTCACAATTCTGTCAGCCCTCTGCTGTCCTTCTCTAGGAACAGGCAGAATCCCACTGAAGATAATCTGAGCCTCAACTTCCTTAAGCGTCTTCCCCAGCCTGGCATAATCTCCTTTAATTCTCTCTAGCGAGAACCTAGCTGTGTCGTTCGTTCCTACGTGAAGGATGATCAAGGGGTTCTTACCTGCTCCTTTTAGGATCCTTTTCAACCGCAGGTCCACATCCCTTATCTTAGCGCCCGGCAGACAGCACACCCTTCTGTTTTCAGGGTCCGCTCTGGTCACAGGCCTGTCCAACCTCCTCAGCAAGGAGTCTCCAATCACATAAACCTGCCTTTGCCTGGTGACAGTGCTCTCAACAAATCTATCCCCTGTTCCCTGTAGTCGTAACTTCTGTGTCTCTCTATTATCCCTTATAGTCCCCCTAGTGCCATCCTCTATCCTACTGGGGCCTGGTATTGGTGCTGTCTCCATCAACTCCTGCCCTCTCTCTATCGGACTAGCTGCTCTTCTCTTCTTCCTCTGCCTCCCACCATCAGTTACCACCTGCTGCCTCCCCTCCTCGTTATCCAAACACTCAAACCTGTTCCGGAGTTCTATTTCCCCCTCACTAGCCCTCCTTTTCCTTGGCCTGCTCCTCACAGTCACATGCTTCCACTGCTCTTGATCTGCCCCCGACATTCCCCCCTCACAGACCATAGCCTGTGCTTCCACCTGCACCCCTGAGCATTCCCCTTCAGCCACACCCTGCCTCTGCTCCATTAGCTGCTCGAATCCCCTTCTGAACTCTACCAGGGTATCTATCTGCATCTGGAGCCCTCTAATCTTTTCCTTTAGCAGGTCTATTAGGCGGCATTTCATGCAAACATACCTTTGTTCAG
>NW_020666577.1:0-1216 GCF_002925995.2 Terrapene triunguis | reverse complement strand
GAATTAGGCTCCTAAGTCATTAATGTGCTTTTGAAAATTTTACCCACCGTGACTTCAGCAGGAGTATTTGGGTGAGCAAAGGCTGCAGAATCAAGCCCTTACTAAGTAATGACTGTCGGCTGTCCTCTACTTAGCCTGGAAGGGTAACTGTGCTTCTATTCCTGACTCCTTCAGCTAAAGCAACAGATTTCTTTGAGATGCTAGCGTGTTTGATCCAAGTTTCCACACAGCCTCAGCAGGGATGGCTTCTGCGAGGCACACATCAAATCAAAGAGCCGGACTTAATGCTGCTGTGATAATTACTAATGTGGATTTCTGATGTAGAAATGGACCCAAATGAAAGCTCACATGCAAACATCCTCCAACTGGGAGGGAAGTCTGGGCTAACTTTGGAGTCTGCATATTATCCAGGAGATAGCATCCTTTTCAAACCACACACATGCCATCTCCAAATCAGTAGGGGTTTCTAGTTCAGTGTGGACAACAGCCTTACTGCATAATGAGATGCTAGAGGAAGGCAGGTTTTGAAATATAGCAACTATTTTCCAGGTCAATTGTTCTGCAAAAAATTATTTCTTACATATTAATTAAAGACAGATGTTCGCATTTTTGGCCTGGCCTGTTTTTGACTTTACGCTGTCAATCTTAGGGATTTGACCAAAAACTCTGCTGGAATGTACTCAAAACCACCAGGGGGTTGAATGGTGCAGCATCAGTGCTATTAGACAGTTTTGTAGGGACTTTGTAACATGCAGCCCCTTTGCAGCTTCATTAACCTAATTGCAACAGCCCTTCCTCATGCTACTCAAATTGTTTCAATGTGCTGAATGTATTTCACTTCCTCTTTGAGCATTTTTTTTCTTTCTCCAGTTTCATTGATAGGATGAGTCATACATAGCAAGCATTATTTTCCCAGCACGGTAAGTTGGACCACATCTCTCTCCTTTTAGAAAAAGATCTGCTTTATGGTATAAAAAATGGAAATAGCAATCAAGCCTGCAAACACGTATGCATGTAATAAGGCCCATAGACTCAGTGTGACTACTCATGCCTATGTGTTTGCAGGATCAGGGTCCAGGTAACTAACACTGTGGCTTGCCATTGCAAGTATTTGTGAAACAAGCATGATCTAACATCTGATGTGTGTGGAGTTAATGAAGCACAGCTGTGTGATTTAAGAATTGAGTGGAAGCCAAGTCTCTGAGCTGCCTTGATT
>NW_020666576.1:0-1065 GCF_002925995.2 Terrapene triunguis | reverse complement strand
CAGCCTCTTTGATGATAATGTCAGGGTGGTTTCTGAGGCTGTGGATGGCATTGCGTTCTGCACGGCTTAGGTTATGAGGCAAGCGATGTTGTTTTTCCACAATTTCTGCCTGTGCACGTTGGCGGAAGCATTCTATGTATAGGTCCAGACTGTCATTTCGACCCTCAGGAGGAGTCCATGTGGAGTTCTTCTTCCTGTGTTGTTGGTGGGAGGGTATCTGTGTATCAGTGCGCTGTTCAGTGTTATCTTGAAAGTATTCTTTGAGTCGGAGGCGGCGAAAGTAAGCTTCCAGATCACCGTAGAACTGTATCATGTTCGTGGGGGTGCTGGGGCAAAAAGAGAGTCCCCGAGATAGGACAGACTCTTCTGCTGGGTTGAGTGTGTAGCTGGATAAATTGACGATATTGCTGGGTGAGTTAGGGGTACCCCTGTTGTGGCCCCATGTGGCGGGTAGGATTTTAGACAGCTTACGGTCCTTTTTCCTTTGTAGAGAGGTGAAGTGTGTAATGTAGATCTCCTGTCTTATTTTAGTAAAGTCCATTTGTGTGGAGGGTTGGTTATTTATGAAAGTCTCCAGGTTGGAGAGCTCTTTCTTGATGTTTTTCTGTTTGCTGTATAGGATGCTGATCAGGTGGTTCCTCAGTTTCTTTGATAGTGTATGGCATAATCTCTCACTGTGGTCTGTGCAGTATGTAGATAGCAATGGATTTTTCACCTTCAGTCCATTTGGTATGATGTCCATCTGTTTGCATTTGGAAAGGAAGATGATATCTGTCTGTATTTGTGCAAGTTTCTTCATGAGGTTGATAGATTTCCATTCGGCTAAATGCAGTGCCTTGCATGGGGTCAAGTATCAGAGGGGTAGCCGTGTTAGTCTGAATCTGTAAAAAGCAACAGAGGGTCCTGTGGCACATTTAAGACTAACAGAAGTATTGGAGCATAAGCTTTCGTGGGTGAATGCCAACTCTGCCCACATATCCACACCAGCAACACCATCACAGGACCTAACCAGATCAGTTACAACATCACCGGCTCATTCACCTGCACGTCCACCAATGTTATATA
>NW_020666575.1:0-2006 GCF_002925995.2 Terrapene triunguis | reverse complement strand
CCCCCCCCCCTCTGTAGTTTCACAGGGGGGAGTGGTTAACCCCCCCTCTCCTTTTTTGCTAGACCCTCCTCCTCTGTCTCTTGCCTAGAGAGGAGGAGCGGTTGCTGGTTGCAATGGCGGGGGACTCTGCTCCTGCTCCTACCCCCGTCACTGACCCTGCTCCCGCCATTGCCCATGCTTTTGCCCCTGCCCCACTTTCTTCTTCTGCCCTGTTGCCCCTGCCCGCCCCAGTGGCCGGCCCCTTGGCTGGCCCTGCCCTGGACACCGCCGCTGCCACGGCTGCCTCCTCCACCAGCAGGAAGGGCCAAGGGAGGAAGAAGGGCAAGGGCCCCGCCCGTGGAACCAAGCCTCCTGCGGGCGGGGCCGCAATCCCCGCCGCGGCCCCGACTCCGGCCGCGGCCCCTCCCTCTCCTGCCGTCCCTTCCACCAGCTCTGGAGGCGCTCCATCTCGGACCCCCAGAGCGTACGCCCAGGTGGCTGCCGCCACCCTGCGCACCACCGCGCCATCCGCCCCGACCGCCGCCTCTGGACCCATCCCCGGTGGCCTGGGCCCCTTCCCCTCGCTAACTAGGAGGCATGGCATCCGTTGCCACCTGGTGCCTGCCTCGCCCCACATCGAGACCTACGTGCGGGCGTTGGCGAGGGTGGTGGGGCCCTCAGCCATCGTGGCGGCCTCCAAAATGTATGGGAAGGCCGTGTTCTTCCTGGCGTCGGAGGCCGCCGCGCAGGAGGCGGTGGAAATTGGCCTGACGGTGGGGGGCGTGTTTGTTCCTTTGGAACCCTTGGAGGACTTGGGCGTACGGGTGGTCTTGACCTCCGTCCCGCCCTACCTCCCCAACGCCGCCCTGTTGCCAGCCCTCTCCGCCCTGGGGAAGCCCATTTCAGTTATAAGCCCTCTTTCGTTGGGCTGTAAGGACCCCGTCCTCCGTCACATCCTGTCTTTCCGCCGGCAGGTCCAGCTCCAACTGCCGCCGGCGGCGGGTGTCGGAACGGCGCTTGAGGGGTCCTTCCTGGTGCCCCACCACGGGGCCCGCTACCGGGTCCATTATTCGACGGGGGAGGCCCGGTGCTTTCTCTGCCGCGCGCCGGGACATGTCCGGAGGGACTGTCCCCTGGCCCGGCCTGGAGGAGCGTCCGGGACCCCCGGGGCCCGGGAGAGTGCCGGCCCTGTCATCGCCGGCGACCCTGGCGGTTCGGCCACTGCTGCTGCCGACGTCCCTCCTCCTTCTGCTGCGCTCCCCGCTCTGGCCGCGGAGACGGCCGAGCGGGCAGGCCTTGCCGTCGCCGACCCTGGATCGGCGGGGCATGTGGAGGTGGGGGCGGGGCAGCTTCCACCGGCCGCGGGGTCGGGCCCGCCCCAGGGGGAGGGTTTGCCCTTGCTCTCTGGCCCTTCCCCCCTGCCACCCCGAGCCCCGATATTACTGCCCTTGCCCTCTGGCCCCGTCCCTGTTGACCGGCCCTCCACCTCCTCTTCCACCACAGAGGGCTGGGTGACCGTCCGGGGAAAGCGCAGCGCCCGCGGGTCGCGGGCTCTCTCCCTCCCCTCTGATGAGGAGGGAGAGCAGACCCCCCGAAAGATATTGCGGGGGGCCGACGTTGCTAGTGCTTCCATCGCGCCCCCGGACGGTACCCAGCAGGAGGCGCTGGCCATGGAAACTGTGGACGCCGTGGCAGCGGCTGGGGAAACTCCTGTCCCTATCGTTGAGCCCGCACCTGAGGAGGCTTCGGTAGCGGTTCTCCCGGCCCCCGCTCCAACTGAGTCCCCCGCCGCCGCCGATGTTGCCGAGGCGGCCTTTGTCTCCGTGACTGGCGGGGAGGTCGCCGGGGCCGAGGGGACCGCTTTCGCCTCCTTCTTTGATGAGATTGAGGCCCTGGGTTTGACCCCAGTTACCCAGGGGGAGGACAACCTTCCACCAGCGGGCCCCGATCCGAGCGCTGACTCAGTCCCGGGCCCCCCTTCTGCTCCCGGTCCTGTCGCCCCCGATTTAGTTTTGGGGGAACCCTTG
>NW_020666574.1:0-2178 GCF_002925995.2 Terrapene triunguis | reverse complement strand
CAGATGGGGAAACTGAGGCAGACAGCTGTGTGTGATACTTATACAAAAGGTTGGGTGGGGAGTGCCATCTAACCAGCGACGCCCTCACAGAGGTGACCTTAACAGAAACACTCTGGGCTCATCAGAAGATTTCACAGTGGAGTTAAAATAAAGAGATATCCACTGGGCAGCTGGGTCATAGGAGCCACTGATAGGCTGCGGAGGATGAAAAGCCATCTCTACAGGCACTACAAGAACCTAGAAGCAACATCAGGAAATCCTCCCAGGCCGAAGCTTCCTCACTGCCAGAGCCATTAGCTCACGATGCTGGGAGAGGATCCAAAATACTGGGTTTGTCTTTGCTTACCCCCCCCCCCCCCCCCCCGAAAACCCGTGGGCCCCCCCTGCCCCCCCCCCCCCCCCAATCAACCTCAAGCTCCAGAACAGCTAAGATCACCGCTAATTGTGTTCACTGCGGTGGAAATTCTGCACACTCAGCAGTCCAGGGCTCAGTTACTCCAGCCATCATTACAGCTGGCCCCCTGGCATCACTTACTGCTGAACGCTGCAGAGACAAGGGTACAGCCCGGATGGTTAGCAAGGCACAAATGTGGGTCTCTATAAAGTAGATCTCTAGAGATCCTGTAGGGCCTGAGTATCCTCTGGAAGGGGCTGGGGACCCTCCACTCCTATTAAGTCAATGGGAGCTGAAACCACTCACAACCCTGCAGGATTAGGCTCATATAGATGTCACACAATGTCCCAGAATGCTTAGGGTTAAATAATCCAGCTTCAGCAGAGAACAGCCAAGGAAGGGGGAAAAATAAGACACAGAAAAAATATGTTTAGATTTGGTAGAGTCAGTGAGGGGACATGGGGAGACTGGCCCAGACTTCCATGAGCTGCAAAGCAGAAGGCTCTTTCCCCGGCTGTGGCCAGAATGGGTGAACAGACAAGATGAAGCTGTGGTTAGAGAAGCAGAGGATGGAGCACAGTGAGATCCAGCCCATGAGGTCAGCAAACCCACAGAGAGCTTAAAAAACCTGCACCCTGGACAGTTTTGACCTAGAACCTGAGAACGCTGTGTGTGACTTGTCTGAGCACCACAGGAGTCTGTGGGGGCTCAGTCACCCTCAATAGCCCAGAGTAGGACCTCCTTTTCTGAATTCTTTGCTAACCTCTGATTTTTTCCTGAAGCGAGGAGTTCCCGGTATACAGAGTCTCAGTTTAAAATAAATAAATAAATAAATAAATAAAAAACCAAGATGAAAAAGCTCTCCAAAGCACTACTTTCTGTGCCTGGCAAAAGCTGGCATGTGCAGCAGGCATGCACTACCACTGCACCCAACTAAACCATGTTAGCAAGTGACCAGGAGCCCAAGGGCTGCTCTGAGTTTGCACAACCTGGATCTAATTGCAGCACAGCCACCACAGCACCCTGCACCTTGATCCAAGCAGCTATTGAAGAGCAGGATGCCGTGGTGAATATGTGCGAGTAGCACTTTGCCCACTATCAATGCACAGCATTGGTGTTTCACAGGGAAAGTTGACATATTAGAGCAGGGGTAGGCAATCTATGGCATGCGTGCCAAAGGCAGCACGTGAGCTGATTTTCAGTGGCACTCACACTGCCCGGGTCCTGGCCACCGGTCCGGGGGGCTCTGCATTTTAATTTAATTTTAAATGAAGCTTCTTAAACATTTTAAAAACCTTATTTACTTTACATACAACAATAGTTTAGTTATATATTATAGACTTCTAGAAAGAGACCTTCTAAAAACATTTAAATATATTACTGGCATGCGAAACCTTAAATCAGAGTGAATAAATGAAGACTCGGCACACCACTTCTGAAAGGTTGCCGACCCCTGTATTAGAGGGCCACAGAGAAAGCAAAACTGCGTGCCCGGGACAGCAGTGTGGTAGAAGGAGACTCTCCCATGAATGACTGTGCACACTGAAGGGATACCATGGCCTGTGATTTGTGCTCCCAGTAGGTTCCTTCCAGCCCAGCTGAGAGCAGGATAAGGGTATTTTCTCAGCTGAGACCAGCCCTTCCCTTTCCGCCCATTGCGGAATGCCATCAGGAGAATCAGGTGCAGCATCAAGGTCATGGATTTCCTATCAGCTTAACCCTTCCTGTGCTGGAGAGGACAAGCCAGCTTAGAACATTAACCAGGGAAAAAACCCAAACAAAAA
>NW_020666573.1:0-3120 GCF_002925995.2 Terrapene triunguis | reverse complement strand
TTAAGGTCAGAAAGGACCATTATGTGCATCTAGTCGCACCTCCTGTATAACTCAGGCCCTAGAATGTCACCAAGTGGTTCCTTCAGCCAACCATAGAATGGGACTGAGCCAGAGCATGTCTTTTGGAACGACGTCCACATGCATTAGAGGCAGCTGGCTAACAGAAAATCTTTCTTCTGCAGTGACGTGGGATTAAGGGACATGGAGGAAAAGACATGGAGGCTGTGATTAAAGTTAGGGCAGCGAGGCCAGGATAACTGGGACTAGGTCCCAGGACTGGCTATCACAAGACCTGCCATTTTCTATTCCTGGCTTTGGGACCATGAGCGAATCTCTTCACCGCTGGGTGCCTCGGTTTCCCCAACTATCAACCAGAGCTAATAAAGGTTTTGTTTGTTGTCCCCATTTTACAGGGTGGGAAGCTGAGACACAGTTGGGACCTGGCTACACTACAGGTCTGTAGTGCATTTGTAAGCTGCTGACCCCCACATGTTGTTCAGAGCCTATGGACAAGACAGCTCCTAAAGGTGTGTTTGTTCTGTGCTTATCCCCTATGTACCAGCAGGGCTGGACGGCCTTTTCTCACTGTTCTGTGGGGAGCAGGTCCTGGGTACTAAGGGTCTGAAGAAACTCTCAAGGACTAATTTTTTAAAATAATTTTTATCAATGAATTGGGAGAAAACATACAATCACTGCTGATAAGACTGGTGGGTGAAAAAATACTGGCAGAGTGGTAATTACTGATGAGGAGAGGGCAGTGATACAGATCAATCTGGGTCATTCAGCAAGTTGGACCCATTCAAAGAAAACAAGTTTGACGAGAGCCAAAGGCAAGGTCCTATACCAAGCAAGAAGGCATGCCGGGCACAGCTACAGAATGGGGAAGTGTATCCAGGAAAGCAGTGACTCTGAAAAGGATTTAGAAGCCATAGTGGAGAAGCCACTCAACATGAGCTCCCAGTGTGATGCTGTGGTGAACAGGGCTAGAGCCATCATTAGACATACGAGCAGAGCCGTGAGTACTATAGGGAGGTGATACAGCATCAGGGAGGCTGATACTGGAATACGGCATCCGGTTTTGGTGTCCTCATTTGGAAAAGATGTTGAGAAATTGGAGCTGGGGCAGCAAAGAGCCACCAAATGTTCTGAGGGCTGGAGAAAAATGCCTTCTAGAGCCCTATTGAAAGATCTCAACCTGTTTAGCTTATCAAAGGAAGATTGAAAGTTGACTTCATTGAAATGTTGAAGTGCCTTAATGGAGAGAAAATATTGGGTATTAAAGGGCACTTTAATCTAGCACAGAAAGTCATAACAAGACCCAATGGCTGGAAGGTGAAAAGAGACAAATTCCTATTACAAATAAGGCACAACTATTCAACAGCGAGGATGATTCACCACAGGAACAAGCTACCAAGGAAAGCGGTGGATTCTCCATCTCTTGATGTCATTTAATGAAGACTAGATGCCTTTCTGGAATGTATTTGCCCAAAAGTAGCTATTGTGGTATGCAGGAGGCCTGTGATATGCAGGGGGTAAGATTAGATGCTCTAAAGGTCTCTTCTGGCCATAAAGTCTGCTAATTTCGGAAAAACTGAGAGTAGCATTGGGAGCAGCCTCTGATGTTTTACTGTCTAGCTGGCTTGCTTCCTAGTATGAACACTCATTGAGTGGGGTGATCCACAGGGAATAGCTCAAACCTCCAATGTGTCTGGCCAGCAGCAGGACATTAGCACTGCAGGGGAGGGGTGTGTGCGTGGCAGTGACATCACAAAGGCCTTTTGCAGGACCTCAGCCTATCGGTCAAAGGTGGTGGGGAGGTGGGGAGTTCACAGAGAGATGCTGACATCAGCCAGGCAGGACAGGGGCGCAGGGCCAGGGAAACCTTGGAGACCCTGTGGCTTTGCTTCAGCAAGTCTCCTTCTCGAGGTCTCTCTTTGAGGACTGAGAGAGTATTAGGGTTCACGTATGTGAGCGCGAGGAGGAACCTCTTTCGAGTTTTCTCCTTTCCTTTTACTGATTTTACTAGGAAACAGACATCCCTGTTTAGAAGGTAAGAGCCTCTGAGTGGTTTGGAACCTGTTCAGTCTGATCCATCTGGTGCCAGCTGAATTCTAGGCATGGAAAACACTAGTCTAAGGTGGCAGAATTTTATTCCCCACCTAGGATTTTTTCCCTTAGAATCACTGGGGACATTAGGGTTTGTCCTTTTTGTTTTACCTTTTCCTCCATCTCTCCCTCCTTTCTCTTCATCTCTTACTTTTTTTCTCCTTTCCCCTGTTCCCCTCCCACCACCAGGAGGTGTAGAGTGTGTGTGTGTGTGTCGCGGGGTGTGTGTGTGCTCTGCAGCTCCCATTGTGGAAGATCCACCCAACAAAGTGGGGCTGAAATAGTCCTCTGACAGTGATCCCCACTGGTGACCTGGGCCAACCTTTGGGCTCTCTGGTGAGAACCCTCAGCCTCCCGCCCCTCAGTGGCTGCCTCCTGGGGCCACTAGATGGAGATGCTGTTCTAGCCCCAGGAGTTGGAGCCTGGCTCTGGGCAATGTGCTAATGCCTCACATCCTGTTGGTTTTAGGTCTTCGGAAAGTTCTTCTCGGAAGGGCAGAGAAGACTCTTCCTCCGGACGGCAGTGCTGGCCATCCACAACCCCCTGCTGCGTGTCAGCCAGGGAGGGCTGGTCCTGGCCTACTCCCTCATGGGGGAAGCCCAAGAGCTGATGGGGGACAAGGTAAGCAGCTGCATTAGACTCAGGAGATTGGGGCAGGGCCCAGGCCTCATTCCCATCCTATCGCCATTCGCTGGCCTGGCAGCAAGGAGCCTGGTGGGGAATGAGAGCGAGAGCAGGTGCTACTGGGAAGGTAGACGAATTCACCTCCATGAGCAGGAGGGAACCAGCTTGTCCCCGGAGCAGTTCCAACACAGCTCTTAAGCAAGGCTAATTAATGACAAGCATTAACTCATCATGGACTTATGTTCTCAGTGCATGGTGCTTTTGCTCTTGGGAAGAGGAGTCCCCTAAGTGCCCTCTGCGAGCCTCTCCTGTCCCAGAGGGCCTCACCCAGTTGCCAGTGGCCTAGTGTCCGTGTCACCCGAGCCACCACCTAGAGAGAATGGGAGGATT
>NW_020666572.1:0-1394 GCF_002925995.2 Terrapene triunguis | reverse complement strand
CCTCGCGGCTGTCCCAGGGAAAGATCCCTGTATGCTGCCCCTCTCCCTCCACCGCGTGGCTGTAAAGCAGTCCCAATACTAACATTCCCCTCCCTAATTCAAAGCAGGGCGTCATGAGCGACATCACCCTCCTGAGGATCCCGGACACCCAGAGAGAACGCATGCTGCGGGAAAGCATGCAGAAACCGGGGCCGTATGCCGCCATGCTATGTCGGGCCATGATCCCGGAGTACTTGATTGTGGCGTGGAGGGGGCATGTCTGCTACCACGGAGGGCCCACTAAGATCGCCCTACCCCGGAACCTGATCAACAGGCTTGAGCTCTACCTCCACGAGACCTACGAGGAGTTCTCCTACGAGGATTTCTCGTCGATCCCCGGCCACATTGACCGGATTTTCGCGTAGGTGCACTGGGACTATGGAGTGGAGCGTCTTGGGCCTGGGAATCATGGAGTAACGGACATTGTGAAAATTTTTTAAAACACTTGGGACTAAATTGAGAAGAGGCCAAGACAGAGAAATCATGAAAACCCATTTGTTACCTTTGTAAATATTCCTGTTTTGTACCTGATTATTTTTTTACTAGTTTACAGAACTTTTATAAATGTACATTGTTAATAGTATAAATATTACCGTTCTGTTTTAAATAAATGTTTACATGTTTACAGCACTTACTGCTTGATCCTTCCCCTGATTCTGTGTCCGGGGTAAGGGATGGGGACGGTTGGTACGGGATCTCGGTAAGGGTGATGAAGAGCTCCTGGCTGTCGGGGAAATCAGCGGTGCCAGCGCTGTCGACTGCCTCGTCCTCCTCATCTCCTTCTTCATCTTCCCCGTCCGCTGTCATGTCCGACGAGGAACCGGCCGCGGACATGATCCCATCCTCGGAGTCCACGGTCAGGGGTGGGGTAGTGGTGGCGGCCGCTCCCAGGATGGAATGCAGTGCCTCGTAGAAACGGGATGTGTGGGGCTGGGATCCGGAGCGTCCGTTAGCCTCTTTTGTTTTTTGGTAGCCTTGTCTCAGCTCCTTGATTTTCACGCGGCACTGCGTTGCATCCCGGCTGTAGCCTCTCTCTGCCATGGCTTTGGAGATCTTCTCGTAGATCTTAGCATTCCTTCTTTTGGAGCGCAGCTCTGAAAGCACGGACTCATCGCCCCACACTGCGATGAGATCCAAGACTTCCCGATCAGTCCATGCTGGGGCCCTCTTTCTATTAGATTGCACGGCCATCTCTGCTGGAGAGCTCTGCATAGTTGCCACTGCTGCTGAGCTCCCCTCGATGTCCAAAGAGGAACTGAGATTCAAACTGCCCAGACAGGAAAATGAAAATGAATTCAAATTTTCCCGGGGGTGTGGCTGGTCAGAGCATCCGAGCTCGGACTGCTGTCCAGAGC
>NW_020666571.1:0-1406 GCF_002925995.2 Terrapene triunguis | reverse complement strand
ACACCATGTCACCCGACGGACATAATCACACACACACACGCACACACCATGTCACCCGACGGGCATAATCACACACACATGCACACACCATGTCACCCGACGGGCATAATCACATACACACACACACACACCATCTCACTGGACAGGCATCATCTCTCTCTCACACACACTCACTCTCACACACCCACACCCACGTCACTTGACAGGCATCATCTCACACACGCAAACACACGCACACACACACCGTTGTCACTCGACAGGCGTCATCACACACATACAGAGGCACACTCACATACATGCACACGCACACACGCACACAGCATGTCACTCGATAGGCATCACACACACACACACTCACACTCACACACACACGTATGTGCACAGGCAGATGCCACCTGTTACACATTCCCCCAAAGCTCCCCCCACCTTGGCAGCCTGGCCCCCGGGCAGGGGGCAGCCGCTTTCCAGCCCTCTCCTACCTCGCAGGGCTGGTCTGTCCTCGCTCTGCCTGCTCCGAGCCCAGCCGCGCTGGAAGTGCAGCGCTCAGGGCCCCTCCCTGCTGCCTGAGCCGGTCCTGGCAGCTCTGCCTGCGTAATGTGCTGCCCGGGGCAGTGGCAGTGGCAGCGATTGGCCGCCTGTTGGGCCGGGCTGCTGCCCTGGAGGTGGGCAGGGGAGCTCAGGCTGCCCTGGCACGTGTAGCTGCCTGGCCCGGCTGGTTTATGGATCAGCGCCTCTGGCGCCAAACTGCAGCCGGGGTGAGCAGGGACGGAGTCCAGCCGGGGGCTGGCACGAAGCCGCGTCGCTCGGCGGAACTGGAGGAACCGCGGAGGCACCTGGCTCAGCTGGTGATCCTGCGATGGGTGAAATTGCCCGGGCGCAGGGCGCCTGACGCACCCACGGGTCTGCCTGTGTCCGGCTGGAGTCTCTCCTCCTGGCCTTGGGCCGGAACCTCTCTGGGGGCAGGGACAGGCTCTTTGTTCTGGGTTTGTGCAGCACCGAACGCAGCGGGGGCCTGGGCCGCGGCTGGGGCTCCCAGGCGGTGCCATAATCCACAGATTGACGTGTGGACGGAATGGGGCCAGGGCGGCAAAATGGGCACGGGCAGAATGAAGCTGCCTGTATCTGAGCACGACCTTGGCCCCCTTGGGCAGACGTCCTGTGATACTGGCTGTAATGCCAGTGCTCCCCCCCCCCCCCGCCCCCCCCCCTTCACGGCTCCCCCCCCCCCCCCCCCGGAGCCCTGCCTCATTCAGTGCTCAGCCCCCCCCGAGCCCTGCCTCATTCAGAGCTCAGCCCCCCCCGAGCCCTGCCTCATTCAGTGCTCAGCCCCCCCGAGACCTGCCTCATTCAGAGCTCAGCCCCCCCAGAGCCCTGCCTCATTCAGAGCTCAGCCCCCCCCCCCCCCG
>NW_020666570.1:0-1075 GCF_002925995.2 Terrapene triunguis | reverse complement strand
AAATCAGCTCGCATGCCGCCTTCGGCACACGTGCCATAGGTTGCCTATCCTTGTTCTATAATAAGCAAGCTCTACATATTCTTAAGGACTAACCCAGGATAAAGAGCTGAGAATCTCTTCCTTATGCCTAGAAACTTTGCCCCCCCAGAGTCCAAGCAGCATACAGATAATCAGTTCCTTCAGCATGGGTTTTTTAATCCTCTTTCTGCCATGTGCTCTGAGCTGCAAACTCAGCTAATGAGAGGTCAAGAGCACAACAACAGTCTTGTGTCTTCTTTAATGTCCCATAATAGTCTATCTGGTGTTGATGGACCTCTCCTGCCAGGCAGGGTGTAATGCGTTCTGTTGCCAATCAGCACTTCCCCTAGGTAAAGTCTCTCCCCTGTCTGGTGATTTAAATAGCCACCGAGGCTCACAATGCAACTAGTCAGATATTAACCCAGGCAGTAACTCAATAAAGCATTCAATAAAGTCTAAACACATTCTTGTCATTCTAATACCTGTTTTAACACTACTAACACTGGTGAGTCAGACTGATTCCTGCTATGTGTTTGTCCATGTTCAATTAAGACATGGGGGCTTTTACAAGAGCTAACACCTCATCTGCCAGTGTCACAGGCAGGATGGGCAGGGATGGTGTCTCTGGCCTCAGTTTGCCAGAAGCTGGGAATGGGTGACAGGGGATGGATCACTTGATGATGACCTGTTCTCTTCATTCCCTCTGAAGCACCTGGCATTGGCAACTGAGGTAGATGAACCATTGGTCTGATGCAGTGGGCCATTTTTATGTTCACAGGTTCTATCAGGAGTATCTACTCATCTGGACTCACTGGGGAGCCACAGAAAGAAACAAGGTGTGCTGAGACAAGAAGGCCCAGTCTCAGAGCCCCCAGGGTCACGCTTGCCAAAAGCTAAAACTAGGCCCAGCCCATGAAAGGAGGCAGTCCCAGGAGAGACTGTATAAAGGCTGGAGCATGAAACAACTTAGTAAACCTGAGACAGCTGCCTTGGGGACAATGACAGGGAGCATCCCCCAAAGTGACTCCTTTGATTCTGCTCTTCTCTGGCCTTTGGT
>NW_020666569.1:0-2316 GCF_002925995.2 Terrapene triunguis | reverse complement strand
CCCCCCCCAGAAAGTCCCCCCCGAACTCCCGACACCCCCCCCCCGCTCCCTGTCTCTTGACTGTCCCCTCCAGAACCTCCCTGCCCCTTCTCCGACCCCCTGGCCCCCTTACCCTGCCGCTCAGACCAGCGTGCCGGGGAGGAGGAGCAGGGGGAGGAGCTCCAGGCTGCCGGTGCGAATGGCCGGCTGGTGATCTGCGAATGCAGGGAGGGAGGGAGGAAGGGAGGGAGTGATCTCAGCTGCAGGGGGGAGGAGGGGCTCTCTCTGGCTGTCGGAGCCCCATGTAAGTGGCACCATCCGGCCGGCTGCACTGTTAGCCGCACGCGCTCTGCATGGGGGGGGGAATTCCAGACATTTACAGATTCCCCCCAGATGCTATTTTTAACTCTAAAAGCCGGACATGTCCGGGGGAATCCGGACGAATGGTAACTCTAATGATATTGCAACAGAGAAAGACCTGGATATGACACCCTGGCACCCAAATATTCACCACTGTCATGTAATTAGGATATGTTTTGTACAAAGTATGCTTTGTGAGGTATCATTCTAAAAGTCTTGATCTTCTAGACAGTAATATCTCGTTGGATTGTATGTGCTATCATCGTATGTGAAGTTATGAAGTTTGGCTACGTATGGGGGGAGGGATAGCTCAGTGGTTTGAGCATTGGCCTGCTAAACCCAGGGTTGTGAGTTTAACCCTTGAGGGGGGGGCCATTTAGGGATCTGGGGCAAAAATCTGTCTGGGGATTGGACCTGCTTTGAGCAGGAGGTTGGACTAGATGACCTCCTGAGGTCCCTTCCAATCCTGATATTCTATGATTCTGTGAAGTGGGGAGAAGATATAAAAGGGGGGAAATTACATCATGGGGGGACCTCACTCTCCCTACAACACCACACCTGGAAACATCTGAGGGGCAAGGACTGAACTGTGGGAAGTGATGGTCCTAGGCTAGAGGGATTCCTAACCTGTGTACGAAAACAGGAAAAAACCCAAGCTGCAGAGCCAAGGCAGCTTGTGCTGTAAGAATCTGCCAGCCTGTTTATCACTCAGGGTGAGAATTTTCTAATTTACATCCTACCTATCTAGTGTGTTAAACTCAGTTTGCAGTTTTGTTTATTTACTTAGGTACTCTGCTTTGATCTGTTTGCTATCACTTATAATAATTTAAATCAATCTGTTTGTAGTTAATAAATTTGCTTTTGTTTTGTCTAAAACCAGTGTGTGGAAATTATAACTCAGGGCAGAAAGCTGGTGCATATCTCTCGCCGCATTGAGGGAGGGGGCGAATTTTATGAGTTTACGCTGTACAGTTCCCTATGCAGTACAAGATGGTATCATTTTGGGTTTACACTCCAGAGAGGGGTGCGTGCCTTAGCAACTGGGAGGTACCTTATCTGAGCTTTCCCATGCAGAGCTGATCTCAGCATCTGTGTGAAGCTGCAGCAGGGTGTGTCCCTACCTGTGTGTATGCTGGTGAAAGAGCAGGCTTGGAGAACTTGGCAACTTATCACAGCACCACAGTGGTAGAAGGAGCCCAGGCTGGCGGGTCAGGCAGGCTCGGTGGCACCCCAGTTCCAAGTGGCACCCCGGGTGGAACCTGTCACAGTGCACCCCCTTTAAAAAAGCCCCAAATCCCTCTATTGACTATGTGCAAGCCGACAAAGAGTGAGTGAGATATAGATGCATGTCGGCAGAGGGAGGGAGCTGGCTGCCCTGGGGGAGTTTGTGGAGTATAGACAGAGAGGCTGGATTTACACAGCAGCTGGGAGGGTGCTTCCCAGCTCAGGTAGACGTACATGCGCTAGCTCTGCTCGAGCTAGTGCCTAAAAATAGCAGCGTGGCCACACCACCTGAGACAGTCCCGCCTGACCCTCTGGGTACGTACTTGGTGGGGGCTAGCCCCTGATGCAGACTGTGCTGCCACAGTCACACTGCTATTTTTAGGTGCTAGCTCAAGCAGAGCTAGACCATGTGCATCAGCTAACGCTGGGGATTACGCCTCTCAGCTGCAGGTTAGATGTGCCCAGGCAGAGCTGCCTGCCCTGGGAGAGTGTGCAGAGTATAGACATATCGAGGGACTGCCTGGGTTCCATTCCCAGCTCTGAGAGACAGCATTAGAGTACGGTACTGGAAGTCAAGATGCCTGGTTTTTATTGCTGGCTCTGCCACTGGCAGCATGACTTGGGCAAGTCAGATAAACGCTCTGTTTACTTCTTTGTCAGCTGAGGATAATGACACATACCTATCTCCAAGGGCAGTTGTGAGGGTCTGTTAATTAATGTCTCCAATGTGGTTTGAGGTACTTGGGGGAAAGG
>NW_020666568.1:0-1025 GCF_002925995.2 Terrapene triunguis | reverse complement strand
GGTTGGGGGGGTGGGGGTGGGAAATGTGACATGGGGGCCCAGGCAGGTGTTGGTTTAATGTCGGGGAGTGAGGTGTAGGGGGGACCCAGGAGTCCTGGTGCTGGCCACTTCTCTGCTCTCACTGCCCTGTCTCTCCGTGTAGGGACCCGCCACCCAGTTTCGGTTCCAGGATGCAGCCAGTCACCACCGGCCTCCTGCTGCTCTTGGCAGGTGAGACGCTCCCCACAGTGCCCCCTGCTGGAAGAGGCTGGGGCTGGTGTAGTCAGGAGCTGCCCCCTCTGCCAGCTCTCCTGCCCTGCCCCCCCACAGCGCCCCCTGCTGGGAGTCCAATGCTATTTTCTCTTTCAGCGGCGCTTCCTGTCCTGAAAGCTGAACACCCCATGGGTGAGTTCACCCTCCTCCGCTCTACTGCTGCCAGCATGGACCCGAGCTGCCCTGGGAGGCGAGAGGGAGTAGAGGGGACTCGCGGGGGGGCACTTCAGCCTGGCTGTCACTCCTTTGATGGGGTGGGAAGAGTAGAGGCCTAGGGGGAATGGAGCAGCTGGGGGAAGGATATCGGCCTGGAGTGGTCCAAGGAACCCAGGAGTCCTGACACCCAGCCCCCACTCCTGCTCTAACCCACTGGAGACCCCACTCCCCTGCCAGAGCTGGGGGTAGAACGCAGGAGTCCTGGCCTCACGGCCCTAACTCTTTCTTTTCTGCCCCACGCCAGATCCAGCAAGCCCCTTCTATTACGGTAAGTGCCACTCCTGCCATCTCCCTCCGCTGGCATCTCCCCGGGGCAGGACGCTGCCGGCGGAGCCTGGCACAGACAGGGAGGGGCTGGACCGGCCAGGCCAGTCTCCTGCCCTCTCATGGGGAGCTAGGCAGTAGCCGGGGCTGGGCTGTGGAGAGCCCGCACTGGACCAAAGGGGGAGGGAGGGAGGATGGATTGGGCTGTGGGAGGAGGATGGGGGTGGAGGGATTTGGGGATCTGGCTGGGGGGAGGACGGGGGAGTCTGGGATGGGAGGGATTCAGGGGACAT
>NW_020666567.1:0-1647 GCF_002925995.2 Terrapene triunguis | reverse complement strand
CCCCCTCACCCCGCTGTCCTATGGGGAAGGGGGTGGAGGAGAGACCCTGGGGAGCAGCAGGAGGGGACGAGCGGGGGGCGGAGTGTGGGCGGAGTCTCTGGCTGCAGAGGCGGAGCAGGGAGCTAGTCCCCGCTTCCCCCCACCCAGGGAAGCTCATCCCCCGCCCGCGCTTTCCCTGTCTGTAGAAATTCCCTCCAGTTCGTCCCCTTTTCTCTCCTTGTCACATATCGCCCAGCGTGGCAGAATCTCGGGGTCTGTCTGCAGGGAAAGAACCCGGGGAATCGTGATGTGAACGTACTTAAAGCCTGTTCTCCCACCTCCACAACTGCCCTTCTCGCCCTGCCAGGCTGCAGAACGACGCCCACGTTTCGCTCCAGCCCTTGGCACAGGGCAGAGAAATGGCTGCAGCGGAGCCAGTTCAGGTAGGGGTTATTGGGGGGTGGCTGGTGGGTTGCTGCAGGAGGGAGGGGGCAGCAATACACAGGGGAGTGGGAAGGTTTGGGTCTGGTTTGGAGGTGGAGCGGGGCAGGAAATTCCCAGGGTGGAGAAAGGGAGGAGGCCAGGGTGTGGCAAACCTGCTGGGACTTGTTTAATAAGTGCCCTGGATTTTAGGATCAGAGCCATGCGGTTCGGAGGGGAAATGCCCTAATTTGTGGGAGAGGAAACAACCCACTTAGGTGAGGTTAGGAAACACTGACCAGGCTCCCAGTGCTGGAGCCTGACCCGACTGACCAACGGCAGCTGCGAAATATGAAAGGGGCAGCTTAGGGGCCCTGCCCTTCCCTTCATATCCAGCTCCTCGCAATGAGGAGGGTGTTGGTATCTACCAGGGAATTGTCCCTGGACCCTGCCAGGGCTCCATCTCCTGTATCAGCCCCTGGCTAGTAGGTGTGTGATGGATCTGCTGGGAGAGACCAGGGGCTCTCTCTTCGTCCCCTCACCTGGATGTTTCCTGGATGCTCTGGTACTAGATAAATTCATGGAGGGCAGGTCCATCGATGGCTATTAGCCGGGATGAGCAGGGATGGTGTCCCTAGTCTCTGTTTGCCAGAAACTGGGAATAGGCGACGGGTGAATCACTTGATGATTCCCTGTTCTGTTCATTCCCTCTGAGGCGTCTGGCACTGGCCACTGTCGGCAGACAGGATACTGGGCTAGATGGACCTTTGGTATGACTCAGGCTGGCCGTTCTTATGAGTGGTTTGGGGGTTGGCCTCTGACTGCGAGCCCCTCAGAGCTTCCATTTGATTGGCTCCTTTCCCCCATGAATAGTGGAGTTGTGGCTGGGGCAGCAGGCACTGAGTGGGGGGCACCTGTTGTTTCAGGGGCCGGTGAGCTTCGAGGAGGTGGCTGTGTATTTCACCGCGGGGCAGGGGGCTCTGCTAGACCCCGCTCAGAGAGCCCTCTACAGAGACGTCATGCAGGAGAACTATGAGAACGTGACCTTGCTGGGTAAGGGTTCCTGTCCCCTCGGTTCTTAGGAGGGGAAATGCAGAGTTAAGGCTTATGGCATCCCCACAATGCAACCTCTACTCTGCCCTGTTTCAGCAACACCCTAACAAGCCAGTGACACACACCCTAGCGCTCTGCCCTCCCCTGATACAGGACGCTCTGGGAACAGCGCACAGGGGCAGCACAGCATGAAGT
>NW_020666566.1:0-1469 GCF_002925995.2 Terrapene triunguis | reverse complement strand
GGCTGGGTTGGGTAATGGTTGGGTAATGGTGATGGGGCAACCCTCACAAGGTGGGATTCAGTTAGGTTGGGTAGGTTCGGGATTCAGGGGAAAAGGCCCATCGGGGGGTGGGCATATAGGCCTCTTTCCCCCTTGCGGGTAAGCATATAGGCCTCTTTCCCCCTTGCGGGTGGGCAAGGTCCCCTCGGCTCACTCTCATTATCGGCGGTGGCTGATGGGGGTTGGGCGGGTTGAGGGCTCGGGGGCGGGGGAGTAAGGTCCAACAGGGGGGATACGGGTCCCTTCCCCCTTGCGGGTGGGCGAGGTCTCCCCGGCTCACTCTTTGGCATTGGTGGTGTCCGGTGAGGTTGGGTGGGTTCAGGGCTCAAGAGATAAGGCCCATCGGGGGGCGGGAGGGGTGTTAGCGAGTCCCTTCTCCCTTGCAGTTGGGCGAGGTCTAATCGGCTCACTCTTGGTATTGGCGGTGGCCAGTGATGTGTTCCGTGTAGATGGCCCGGGACCAACGGATAGTGACTGAGACCATTAGGCGTCTCATGAGCCGTGCGTAGTGACGGCCCACTCCACAGGTCCTCAGCACTCGCTCGTTGCATGGGTCCCAGGCACCCAGGGCCCCGACAAGCAGAGCGTCTGTGTGTACCTCGTAGCCCTTTGACCGCAGGGTGTCAGCCAGGGGGGCGTATTTTTCAAGCTTGCGGGCTCGGGCTTCACAGAAGGCTGGGGTCCTGTTCTCAAACGGGATCGTTATGTCGACCAGGATGACCTTTTTTCCGACCTTGTCCGTGATGACGATGTCTGGGCGCAGCGGGCTGTTGGGGACAGTATGGTTAACGGTGACTTCCCCCAGGCGTGGGTTGATGGCCTTTACCAGGCGGTCCTGGACAGTGTTGTGTCACAGTTGCCAGGCTCTGGCGTGGGGCTTGCAGCTGCATAGGACGTGGGGCAGGGTTTCGGCGACGTACCCGCACTTCCTGCAGCGCTTGTCCCGGTTCCCGTGGCGGACGGCTCCATTGAGGGAGACGCAATTCAGCCGGGCGCGGTGTATGAACCGCCAGTCGGCGAACCGGGTGAAGCTGCCCGTGGGGAGGAAGTGGTTGCTGGAGTCCCACTTACTGGTCACCTCGAAGGCCTTACCCTGGTCTGTTTTTTTTCTTCAGGGTGTCCACGTAGAGCGCATGGACGGCAGCCTTCAGGGATCTCTCTAGCATGCCTCTGGCTCCGGGGGTGATGATGGTGTTGTCCTCTGACTCGATCTGCGGCACCAGTGTTCCCAGCTCCCGTCGTTCCTCATTCCATACCCAGAGACAGCCTAGTCGTTTCCCCAGTCGGCGTGTGGCATTGCGGGCGCGGGACCACAGCAAGGCGATGTTGCCTCCGTCCCAGGCGAACTTGACGTCCAAGGAGCCGCTCAGGAAGGTGGCCACGTCTCGGTCAGAGGGAGGTCTGCCGATTCGTTTCTCAACAACGGCGCG
>NW_020666565.1:0-1000 GCF_002925995.2 Terrapene triunguis | reverse complement strand
GGGAGTGGTTGGATGGGGCGTGGGAGTCCCGGAGGTCTGTCTGGGGGTGGGGGTGTGGATAAGCGTTGGGGCAGTCAGGGGGCAGGTAGGGGGTAGGGTCTTAGGGGGCCAGTTAGGATGGGGGGAGGGTCTCAGGAGAGGGCAGTCAGGGGACAAGAGGCAGGGAGGTTTAGGTAGGGGGTGGAGTCCTGGGGGGCAGTTAGGGGCAGGGGTCCCAGGAGGGGGCAGTTAGGGGACAAGGAACGGGGGGAGGGTTGGGGGTTCTGAGGGGGGCGGGAAGTGGGAGGGGCAGGGGCGGGGTTAGGGCAGGATGGGGCGGGGCTAGGACAGGGGCGGGGCTAGGGCAGGGCTCCTCCGGTCCTCTTTTTTGCTTGCTGAAATATGGTAACCCTATTATAAACAGAGGGCATGAATAGAAGTAAGACAACAATGTGGAAGTGTTAGACATAATTGAGCGATGAAGGACAGAAATGGAAAAGTGAGCAGGGGAGAAAGATTAAGGAGCACAGAGGAGAGAAAAGCAAAGGAAAAACTAAGAAACCATTAAGAATATTTGGGTGAAATTTTAGCTTTGGCCTAACTGGGCTCCTACTGAAGTCAGTAAAAATCCTGCCAATCTGCCATTGACTTCAAGGAGACAAGAAGAGGAGGTAGAGGGACATGACCAGGAAGAAGGAGAGGAATCCAGGAGGCAGGGGAGAGGTGGCCAGGGGAATGGAAGGGCCATGGATCAGTGAAAGAGGATGGGGAGGTCACACAGAGAAGTGGTGTATAGAGCCAAGCTCTCTAGCCTTGTAATGGGAGACTCTAGAAGAGACAGGAGGAGGAGAAGCATGGAATAAGGACTGGGAACTGGTGGCAGGTGGCGGGGGGTGAAGAGATTTGAAGGGGACTAGGACATAGGGAAAGATTATAAAAGGGAAGCAGGGGACAGGGATTATGGAGAAGATGTGCTAGGGACTAGAGGAGACATGGAGAGTAACAAGGGGTCTGGGAAAGG
>NW_020666564.1:0-1321 GCF_002925995.2 Terrapene triunguis | reverse complement strand
TCCAGGTACCACTTCCCATCCCAGAAAATTCCCCACCTACAAGGCAGGCGATGATACTGAGGCCTTCTTAGAAAATTTTGAAAGGGCCTGCCTTGGATACAGCCTCACTGCAGACCAGTACATGGTAGAGCTGAGGCCGCAGCTCAGTGGACCCTTAGCAGAGGTGGCGGCTGAAATGCCTAAGGAACACATGAACAGTTATGAACTTTTTAAAAACAAGGCCAGAATCAGAATGGGGCTAACACCTGAGCATGCCCGTCGGCGGATCAGAGCCCTAAGGTGGAAACCCGATGTGTCATTTACCCGACATGCCTACCACACTTGGAAAAATTGGGATGCCTGGATATCAGGAGCAAATGTTAAATCTCTGGAAGAGTTGCCCTTCCTAATGCAAATGGAGCAGTTTTTAGAGGGTGTTCCTGAGGAAATAGAAAGGTACATCCTAGATGGGAAGCCCAAAACTGTAACCGAGGCGCGGGAGATTGGAGCCAAATGGGTGGAGGTGGCAGAAAAGAAAAAAACTAGTAGCAGTTGGAGCGAATATCAGAAGGGGCAAGCCAAAACAAAACCTTACCACCGGGGACAACCCAAGGCCCCACCCACATCCCAAGGGAAACCCCAGATGCCTTCTTACCCCACCACACCAGTCTCCACCAACCAACATCGCCCCGGTGATACCTTAGCAGGGCGATGTTTTAAATGTAATGAACTGGGGCATATAAAGGCTCACTGCCCCAAGAACCCCAACCGATTACAGTTCATTACACCACAATCACACCAAAGATTTCCAGACCCAGAGGCCTCTCTCATACCCTCGGAGCGAAGGGAAACCTTGAGAGTGGGCGGAAAGAAGGTTATCGCTTGGAGAGACACTGGGGCACAAGTGTCAACTATCCACCAATCCCTAGTGGACCCCAAACTCATCAACCCGGAGGCTCCAGTGACAATTCAACCCTTCGTGTCACAGTCTGTAACCTTGCCTACAGCCAAGTTGCATGTCCAGTACAAGGGCTGGGCAGGAATGTGGACTTTTGCAGTCTATGACAATTATCCCATTCTCATGCTGCTGGGGGAAGACTTGGCCAACCATGTGAAGCTAGCCAAGAGGGTGGGAATAGTCACCCGCAGCCAGGCTAAGCAAGCTTTCACCCCCATCCCTGTTCCTGAGCCGTCCACCACGGCCCCGTCTGTGTTACCAGAGACCAAAACAAAGGTGGTGGAACCGGATCCCCTGCTAACGACTGTAACAGCCGTAGTGGATCCAATCCCAGAGACCAGCCAAAGCCAGTCCCAGAACCGGAACTGGCAACGCAACCAGCAC
>NW_020666563.1:0-4386 GCF_002925995.2 Terrapene triunguis | reverse complement strand
TGAGTTGGCACTCTCAGTTGGGTTCCGCCAGAACCGCATCGTCACAGTGGCGTAGTCGTGCTTGGATCCACAGAACCAGGTCAATTAAGCTTTGGGTCAGAACCCCACGCTATCCAAATTTGAATTTTGGGATTGAGAGTTTTGTTGGTTAAAGAGCTGCTGCAATGGCTGAGCAAAGAGCATATGAGGGACTTGGGAAAAAAGCCCTGGAAAATTTGTGTTCAGAAAAGAGGATAAGCTTTAGAAAGAAAGCTACAAAGGAAGAACTGAGAAATCTGTTAATGGCCAGTGATCAGGGGGCAAGAGCACAGCACTTACCTGAGGCTACAGAAGATGCAGAAAAAATTAGGATGCAAAAGGTGACAAGTAAACTGCAATTTGAGCATGAACAGAAGCTAGCAGATCTTCGATTGCTGGAGAAGCAAAAAATAGCAGAATTAGAAAGAGAGAGAGAGAAAGAAGCCGATCAAAGAAAGAAGGAGGCTGATGAGAGAGAGAAAGAGGCTGCTGAGAGAGAAGAGAGAGCTCGTAAGGGGCGTCTAGAGCTGCTCGCTGCTGAACAGGAGACTCGCAGGATGGAACAGGAGACGGCCAGACTTCAGCTCCAAGTAATGGAAGAGCGGAGAAAGTCATCCCCACCTGGTACTCCACTTCCCCCCCGCCATGAGAAAAACTGGGAAAGGATGTGTCCCATTTACAACGATACTGAGGATATAGAGGAGTTTTTGTCTACCTTTGAACGCCTCTGCAATCTGTACCAGATCCCCGAGGGTCAGCGAATGCCTGTCCTGCTGACCAGACTGACTGGAAAAGCCAGGGAGGTATTTAATGACTTGGGGGAACAAGAAGCCTTGGATTATGAGCGGTTTAAGGATTCTGTGTTAAGGCGGTTCAAGGTTACTCCTGAATCTTACAGAGTTAAGTTTAGAAAGTTTAAGATGTCTAATGATTGTACTTTTGTAGAATGTGCTCATAAGCTGATGGGTTTTGTTAAAAAGTGGGTTATGGGAGCCAAGGCGCATGGGAGTTTTGAAAAACTGCTGGATTTAATAACTTTGGAACAGTTCTTAGACATTGTGCCTGACAATGTGAGAGCAGCTGTGTGTGATAGGGACCCTGAGTCAGTCCTACGGGCAGCAGAGATTGCGGATGCCCATACCCAAAACAGGGCTCGAGAAGGGTGTAAAACCCCGGGGAAAACTAATCACCATTCTCCCCAGTTCAAGAGGAGGGAAGGATTTAAAAGTAAACCTGACTCTTCTAAAGGAGTTCAAGGGGGCCCGGAGGGTAGGAACTCACATCCCAGGTCGGAACAGGTTACATGCTATCACTGTGGTATGCTGGGCCACATGAGACCAGACTGCCCGACACTGAAGGGCAGCCCAAAACCAGCAACCCCAAATGCCACGGCAAATGCTAACCCTGTTGTTATAAACTCACAGGCAAGCCACACAGAGCCCAGCATTGGTGCCCTGTGTGCAAATGCTGTTTCTGTGGTTTCTGAAGAATTTGACCTTAAAACTCACATTAAAGCTAAATATGGGGGAAATAATGCAGAGTTTATTAGCAGTGCAGAAGTGAATGGAGTCAGGTGTATGGCATGGAGGGACACCGCAGCAGATATCACTTTGGTTAAAACAAGTCTTGTCAGGAAGGAAGATTATTTGCCAGGTGAAGATGTGACTGTTGTAGCCTTTTCTGAGTATTTTGTCAGGGTGCCTTTGGCTAAAATCCACCTGAAATGGAAGGGATTTGAGGGCACCATGGTTGTGGGAGTAAAAGACACAATCCCTAAGGATATTATGATTGGAAATGATATTAAAGCTATGGTCAGTCAAGTTAACACAAACCAGGCACAGGAGAGGATTGATCCTAAGGTTGTGCCTATGGAGGGTTTCTCCAAAAGTTTGTCTTTGGAAAGTAGCTGTTTGGCTGTGAATGAAGTTTCTGAATGTCTATCTAATGTCTCAGAAGTAAATCTGGAATTAGATCAAGCGAAGGGAGAGAAGAACAAGGAGATTTTGGATGAGCCTAGGCAGTCTTGTGAGCTGATGGCTTTATCTAGTCAGCAGTTTGGGAAGGCAAGGAGAGTGGAAGATGAGTGTCCCTATACCTTACCTGTTTCCTGTGTGAAGAATAGTGACAGTGAAGGAAATGTGCCTGTATCTGTCAGGGGTATTGACTTGCCTATGGAGGAAGCTACCCCAGTCTCCAAGCAGTTGTCTGTGAACAGCCCGGTGTGCTGGGACAAGGGAAATGAAATCCCAAACGGTGTGTCAAGTAAAGGTAAATGTGTCTCCAACTCTTTTTTGTCTGTGGAGCAGACAGAAGGTGCCTTTCAGCCTGTGATGGTTGAGAGTAATTCAGTTGTCTCAGATTTGGTTCTGGATTCAACTAAAGCCCAGGAAGGGAATGGTCTTAAATTTGTGTCTGCTGGGGAGAATGGCACTGTAACTAGGTTGCATCCAGTTAGTGTCTTAGCAAAATCCCAGAGACCAGACAATTCGGGTGCTTGTATTTTGCCTGTTGCTCATGTGTGGTTGGAGAAGGGTGTAACAACTCTGTCTAATCGGGGTGATACCCTAGCCAGGGCACAAGGAGAGCAGAAAGGTAATTTGGTTGTGGTACCTACGGACAGTTTAACAACTTGTAGCAAAAAGGACAAAATTCCTAAGCTTGTGTGTGGCAAAGGAAAGGAGAATGCTTCTGACCTTTCATCTAATGAGTCTATGGGTTTGCCTGAAAGGGGATTGTGTAGAAATCTGCCTGATGGGCCAAAGGTGATCCTGAATGTAAGACAGGCCCAGACAGAGTCTGTTGTTGCGCAGGAAAGTGTTCCTTTAGAGCAAGCCCTAGGTGAAGGGGGTAAGGCCAAAATTTCTGTGAGGGGTGAATGGCTGCTTAGAAAAGCTCCTGGGGAAAGGAATCCTCATGGAAATCTGTGCAAGCAGTTCCCTGCAACTGAAGGGTGTGAGAGTGATTTAATCAAGGAAGTTTCAGTTCCTAACAGCCAGAAGTTGTCTGTTGTGAATGGATCCACTGACTTTCCTTTTAAAAGATCCAGTGTGGGTAGCTTTGAGAAGGTCTCAGATGGAGTAAGAGCTGTTAGGAAAGTTGAGCAGCCCTATGACCAAGTGGCTGTGTGGGGCCAACTGGTTGGGGAGACAATGGTGTTGGAACAGGAATGTCTCCATTCTGATTCTTTAAATGAGCAGTTTGTGCTTCAGGGTCTGAGGACAGATTTGGTTACTGATGTGTCAGAGCAGAGCAGTTTTATGGCTAAATGCTTGAGGATGCAGGGGAGAGCAAGCAAACTCTCACCCTCAGACTATTTAGATTTGTGTGGTATCTCTGTAAGACAGAGTCCAGCCTTGGAAATGATAGGAGTTACGAATATAAAAACTGGTGAACTGGCTCTGGTCTGGGGTAGTGCAAATTACTTGCCTGGCGGGGAGAGGAAGGACTTGCTAATAGCTGTTAGCACAGAGAGCCCACCCCATCAGCCAGTGAATTCTGTTAATCAAGAGAAATCAAGGTTTGATCCTGCAGGACAAGGAGGAAAGAAAAAACTGAATTTTGCAAAGGGAAGCCACAGGTTAACCCTAAAATGCCCAAACTCCAATGGTATTGAGCCAAAGGTGTGGCATGACAAACATGATTGTAGATGGACACTTGCAGTGAACTTGTTATTGCTAATGGTAAATTTTGTAATAAATGTGTTGCTATTGCCACAAGCTGTAAAAATGTACAATGTGCCTAATCTTTTGGAGAATCCCTTGAACATGTTAAAAGGAATACATGAGAACACAAGTTATGTTAAAAGGCCTTGTTACACTGATGTTTCACAGTTAATGCCTGTAAACAATATTGGAACTTTTCACAGGGAAAAAGACATTCCAGACCTAATGTGCTGTATGAAAAGGGAAACTGAGGCACACTACCATATTGCTTTCATGGCTAAATGCCAAGATTCCTGTACTATGAAGAACATTAATATCTGCATTTATTTAACGTTGATTGGGTTCCAAACATTTGCCCGAGCTTGGATAAATAAAGTAGCTGTTTGCATTAGCTCTTGGCAAGATCACATGAGACATACAGGAACCATGCTGCAAGAGCAGATCCAATCCACTATTGTTCTAACTAAGTTTTACCTTGAGTTTGTAAAGAGATTCAATCATGTTGTTGAACATGACTTTGATAAACCATTTCTGTTATACACTGGTACGGCTTCTAACCCAATACTAGCTGTAGTGAGACAGACCCAAGGATGGGGAGCTCTTGGGATGCAGTCAGTGATGTTTGTGTCATCCCTTCCTGCATCAATTTTGCGTTGGGGGTGTGGCGTTATTGACATAAACTGGGACCATATAGATCATTGTTGCA
>NW_020666562.1:0-3210 GCF_002925995.2 Terrapene triunguis | reverse complement strand
ATATCAGCTCTAGAAATCATACAGTGTCATGCTCTCTTATTTGTCAGTGTTTGATTTTGCAAAGGGACACATTTCTGTTTAGCCAAAGTGAGCAGAGATGCCTCGTACTTGTGTGAACAGTGCAGATAACTTCTGCTATGTTTGTGGTGAAGTGACTTTTGCATCACAAAAGCGCAGTATAACCACTATGGTTAAGAAAGCCTATCACCTTTATTTTGGCTGCAAAATTGGAGATCAGGACAAGAGGTGGGCCCCACACATATGCTGCAACACTTGTGCAACAAATCTTCGCCAGTGGTTGAACAGGAAAAGGAAATCTATGCCTTTTGCAGTGCCAATGATTTGGAGAGAGCCAACAGATCATACCAGCAATTGTTACTTCTGCATGGTGCCTCCAGTTGGGAAAGGTGTGTCAAAGAAGAAAAAGTGGACTGTGCATTATCCAAACATTCCATCAGCTATACGCCCAGTACCCCACGGAGAAGGACTGCCGGTTCCTGATGCACCAGAATCATTCTCACTTGAGTCAGACGAGGAAGAGGAAGAGGATGAAACTTCTGGTCCTGAACCATCAATGTCACAGGACCCACATTTTCTCCCATCCTCCTCCTCTGAACCACACCTCATAACACAAGGTGAACTGAATGACCTTGTCAGGGATTTGGAACTACCCAAGAGTAAGGCAGAGCTGTTGGGCTCCAGACTACAGCAGTGGAATCTCCTGGCAGGTGATGTTAGGGTTTCCATGTTCCGTGACCGTCAAAAGGATCTTGTCCCATTCTTCTTCATGGAAGGTGATCTTGTAGCCTGCAACAACATCGATGGTGTGATGGCAGCCCTCAACATCGTTCACGATCCAGATGAGTGGAGACTGTTCATTGATTCATCGAAGACGAGTCTTAAAGCTGTTTTACTGCATAATGGCAATGTTTTGCCATCAATTCCAGTTGGTCATGCAGTCCATATGAAGGAAACCTATGACAACATGAAACAACTTTTGAGGTGCATAAACTATGACCAACATCAGTGGCAGCTTTGTGGCGATTTGAAGGTTGTTGCTCTCTTGCTTGGTCTGCAGACTGGATACACAAAGTACTGCTGTTTTCTCTGCGAATGGGATAGTCGTGCAAGAGATTCCCACTACATCAAGAAAGATTGGCCACTCCGACAGTCATTGGAGCCTGGGAGGAAAAGTGTTCAGCATCCACCACTTGTTGAATCAAGGAAGATTTTGTTACCACCCTTACACATCAAGCTGGGTCTGATGAAGAACTTTGTCAAGGCCATTGACAAAACACAAGCAGCTTTCAAGTACCTCCGTGGAAAATTTCCAAGGTTAAGTGAAGCTAAGATAAAGGAAGGTGTCTTTGTTGGTCCTCAGATTCGTGAACTTCTTCAAGATGATGCATTTGACCATGCACTGCGTGGCAAGGAAAAGACGGCATGGAAAGCCTTCCAGTTAGTGGCAATAAATTTTCTCGGAAACAACAAGGCAGACAACTACAGGTTGTTGGTGGAAAACCTCCTCAAGGCATACAAAAGCCTTGGTTGCAACATGTCACTAAAGATACATTTTTTGCACTCTCATCTAGATTTTTTTCCACCGAACTGCGGAGCAGTGAGCGACGAGCACGGCGAGCGATTTCACCAGGACATTGCAACAATGGAGAAACGCTATCAGGGCAAATGGAGCCCATCAATGCTTGCAGACTATTGCTGGACAGTGACAAGAGATGCTCCATTTAATGAATACAAGAGACAAGCCAAGAAGCGCCGAGTAGACACTGAATAGGACTAAACTATGTACAGAATAGTTTTTTGCCTTTTGTTTCATAATAAATTTTATTTATATAACCCTTTTGCTGATTTTTAAAGTGTTACATAAACAGGACAGGTGAAATATTATCATGTAAAGCAACCATAAACACATGAAAAGACCTAGGTTTACAATTTATGATTAAAACTCTACTATCTACACAATATACATAGACATAAAATGTAAAAACTTAAATATCTTAGAAACAGTAGCCAATCAGTTGTTTTAATTGTCATATTTGAATTCAGCACATCAAAATACATAATAAATAGCACATTTTATCTCTGAAGCAGACGACTTCTCAAAAATTGTAGACCAGTGTTATTATTACTCTAGATATTTAGAGAAATATTTAGAGAAACTTCTGTAGAATCCTATTTACTTCATCCATGTTAAATTCCAAAAGGAAAGACCTTGTATGTTATAATTACCAGGGGAAAAGCTTTCAAAAAATTTATAATATAAATGTGTTTTATTGAATGGTGCAGCTTTGCAAAGACCAGCTTTCTTACATGTTGGACTGAATGTAAAATGTATGAAAGAAGTGGGAACAGTGTTATGGTAGCTGAGTAAGGGCCAGGATGATGTTGAGTGATTTCATCACATCTGGCTAGAGGATGTTTGTGTGAAAACTGCTAAATAGAGTATCATGTACTCTGCATCTTGGATGCCTAGAATATCACAGAAATCATGCCTTTTATTTTCCTGCCAAAACTGCTCCTAGAGAAATTAGTCCCCAAGAAATGCATCATTACATGTGTTTACTTCATTTGTATTCTTAAATTATTTTTAAAATAGCTCAGTGAAGAAGTTCAAGGTGGAAAAAAGCACTATCCCTTAAGGAAAAGTGTCATATACTCCTTGTAAACGGTAGGTTGCAGGGCTGCTACTAGCAGACCAGACTTCTGTAGAGATTTGGACTGGGTTATAGAGCTTCCATCAGGGAGAGAGATACAACAGATGTTCTCTTTAAGACACTTCAATGCACTGCCAGAAATGGCTGTTACCAGCTCAGGTAAGAGTGTGTTTCACACAATGTCTCTTAGTGGCTGAGTATAATACAGTTTTAGCATTCCATCACAGACAGGCAGCAGCCTACAGCCTGGGGATAATCAACCACCAGGGGCTGAGTAATATGAACAGGAAGAAGAACAGACAACTCAGGCAAGCTGGAGGGGGTGGGAGTTGTTCCCTGAGGCACCTGAAACCAAGCCTAATCTGTTTCAGGGACTTGGCTGTGGGCTATAAGTTTGGGAGTCCTGAATAACTGTTTGGTGTAATGTTTCCTGGGCTGAAGCCTTATTAAAAGGGATACAGCATCTGCTTAGTGTATGTTGTCTTCTCCTTGTCCCTGGCCACTGAAGGTAGGGCACACTGGGCTGTAAAGTGGGGGG
>NW_020666561.1:0-1098 GCF_002925995.2 Terrapene triunguis | reverse complement strand
TTAGGCCTCAGTTGGAGTATTGTGTCCAGTTCTGGGCACCGCATTTCAGGAAAGATGTGGACAAATTGGAGAAAGTCCAGAGAAGAGCAACAAAAATGATTACAGGTCTAGAAAACATGACCTGTGAGGGACGATTGAAAAAACTGGGTACGTTTAGTCTGGAGAAGAGAAGACTGAGAGGGGACATGGTAACAGTTTTCAAATGCATAAAAGGTTATTACAAGGAGGAGGGAGAAACATTGTTCTCCTTAAGCGCTGAGGATAGGACAACAAGCAATGGGCTTAAATTGCAGCCAGGGCGCTTTAGGTTGGACATTAAGAAAAACTTCCTGACTGTCAGGGTAGTTAAGCACTGGAATAAATTGACTAGGGAGGTTGCGGAATCTCCATCACTGGAGATTTTAAAGAGCAGGTTGGACAAACCCCTGTCAGGGATGGATAATAATTAGTCCTGCCACAAGTGCAGGGGACAGGACTAGATGACCTCTCGAAGTCCCCTCCAGTCCTATGATTCCATGATTCTGTTTTGGCCTTGCAGTCTCCCGGGAGGCACCGTCCTGTAACTCACGTTTCCTTTCCCCCTTTCCAGGTCGGGAGTCATGTGACTGGCGGGGACATCTACGCCCTGGTGGCCGAGAACTCCCTCATCAAGCACAAGATCATGGTGCCACCCCGGAGCCTGGGCACCGTGACTTATGTCGCCCCGCCGGGGCACTATGACATCTCGGTAGGGTCGCTGCTGGGGGCGGGGGCTGGTGTGGGCAGCGAGTATTCCCCATTATTCATACAGCAGCCACCGGGCGCCAGGGCCGTGGACGCTCTCCCATCGCACTGGGTGCTGCTGATGCTGGAGCTGCGGCTTTAGCGCTGGTGCAAAGGGCAGCCTGACCGGCCAGCGCCACACAAATGGGGCTTCTGGATCTGAGCTGCCTTGGCGCTCAAGGGGGATTTGAGGCTGGGCTTGTGCTTCTGATCTAGTTGGTCCTAAGCTGTGAAGTTTGGCTCTGGGTCAAGTTTTGAGGGGGTTTGGAGGACCCAGGAGTCGGGCTCGGGCTCATCTCCAGCCAGTTGTATTTTGGTTTTATTTTTAGATTTTTT
>NW_020666560.1:0-1506 GCF_002925995.2 Terrapene triunguis | reverse complement strand
CCCCCCCCCCCCCCGGAGCGCTGCTTTCCCGCGTTATATCCGAATTCGCGTTATATCGGGGTAGAGGTGTACATTTTGTAAAATTTTCCCACAGCAGCCACACTGGTGCCTGTATGTTGGGAGCTCTAGTGTGCTCGGCCTACTGTCGGTTTTAACACATCATATCCATTACACTGAGCAGTGAACCTGTGGTAAGAATACCAGCTGCTGATGCACCTTGTCTGAACTAGGGCTTGCAATATCGCTCATACTTGTAGAGTTACGCTATTCTGAACAATGACAAGAAAATTTTACAAAAAATCCCCTATGTAAACAAGGCTTGGCGTACGTTAGTTTAAACCTAGTGCCCAATTTTCTGTACCAGTACAAGCAATGGTGTAGACGCAAGCCCTGATACTGTTGCTGAGGAACGAGCAGTAAACATGCCAATTTAGTGGGTCTTGCCCCTGTGTACAGGCTCTAACTGATCTCCATATACAGGGTCAGGAAGGAACTGTCCCCCAAGTCAGATTGGCAGAAACTCTGTGTGGTGGGGGCGGGGGGATTCGCCTTCCTCTGAAGCATGGGGCACAGGTCATTTGCTGGTCTGAATTAGAGCAAGTGGTGGATTCTCTGTAACTTGAAGTCTTTAAATCAAGATTTGAGGACTTCAGTATCTCAGCCAGAGGTTATGGGTCTATTACAGGAGTGGGGGGTGAGGCTCTGTATCCTGTGATATGCAGGAGGTCAGACTAGAGGATCATGAGCATCCCTTTTGGCCTTAAAGTCTAAGCGTGTGGTCCAGCTTGAGTATTTCCACCTCCAGCAGCAAGGCCTCAGGTTTTGCCTAGAGTAGGATTTACAGGCGTGCCTGTTGGGTAGGATATGCTAGCTAACTCCTTCTAATAGTCTAGTGTACACAAAGCAGAGTTTAACTCGTGCTAAGATGGTAGAGTTAAAGCCTATGAGGCTTTGACATTCCACCTTAGTGTGTGTTAAAGTCTATGCTGCCTAGTCTACTTCCAGTGTGTGTTAGTTAGCACCTCCTACTACAGTGTTCTAACTTTTCAGTCCTAGTTTAGACAAAGCCTGGGGGGGCTAAGCTGGAGCTGCTGCCCTGAAGAGTAAAGTGCTTGTTCTTACTAGGTGATTTCATAATTAATGGATATTTTTTTTCTCCTGGGTTTTTAGCATCACTTAAGGACAGCACACAATGATTACCAATATCAACATCACGCCCGAGTCCTTCCCCAGAACCCCACCCCCACCGCCAAATAGTGAGCCATGCGAAAACTCGGATCTCATCTCTCCCACCCACGCAGAAATAAAAAAGTGGACTTTACAGTGTGCCCAGCAGATTGGAAGAACTGAAGCTTGTCTGACCTAAAGAAATTGAGTAATACATCTCTACCCTGATACAACGCTGTCCTCGGAAGCCAAAAAATCTTACCGCGTTATAGGTGAAACCACATTACATCAAACTTCCTTTGATCCACCGGAGTGCGCAGCCCTGCCCCCCCCCCCCCG
>NW_020666559.1:0-3835 GCF_002925995.2 Terrapene triunguis | reverse complement strand
GATTTAGACCTAGCTGGATGAGTGGGCGTCTCAAAGGGGCAATTAAGGGTATGTCTACACTACGAGAGTAGTTCGATTTTACTTAAATCGAATATGTGGAATCGATATTGCAAAGTCGAACGTGTGTGTCCACACTAAGGACAGTAATTCGACTTTGTGAGTCCACACTAACGGGGCAAGCGTCGACATTGGAAGCGGTGCACTGTGGGCAGCTATCCCACAGTTCCCGCAGTCCCCGCTGCCCATTGGAATTATGGGTCGAGCCGCCAATGCCTTCTGGGTAAAAAAATGTGTAGAGGGTGCTTTTGGGTAACTGTCGTCATCCGTCCGTCACTACCGACCTCCCTACCTCCCTGAAAGCGCCGGCGGGAAATCAGTTCGCGCACTTTTCTGATCAGTGACAGCGCGGACGCCACAGCACTGCGAGCATGGATCCCACTGCAACCATCGCTGCAGTTGTGGCCGTTCTCAACACCTCGCAGCTTATCATACACCTTTCCCTGAGGCAGATGCAGAGAAATCGGGCGAGGAGGCTACGGCACCGCCGTGAGAGCCTGAAGTCGGAGAGTAGCACAGAGCTGTCAGAAACCACGAGCCCCAGCGCCCAGGACATCACGTTGGCAATGGGTCATGTGGATATCGTGGAATGGCGATTCTGGGCCCGGGAAACAAGCACGGACTGGTGGGACCTCATAGTGCTGCAGGTCTGGGACGAATCCCAGTGGCTGCGAAACTTTCGCATGCGAAAGGGGACTTTCCTCGAACTTTGTGAGTTGCTGTCCCCTGCCCTGAAGCGCAAGGACACCCGGATGCGAGCAGCCCTGACTGTCCAGAAGCGAGTGGCCATAGCCCTCTGGAAGCTTGCAACGCCGGACAGCTACCGGTCAGTCGCGAACCACTTTGGTGTAGGCAAATCTACCGTGGGGGTTGTTGTCATGCAAGTAGCCAACGCAATCGTTAAGGTACTGCTCTCAAAGGTAGTGACCCTGGGAAACGGCCAGGTCATCATAGATGGTTTCGCCACGATGTGATTCCCAAAATGCGGTGGGGCTATAGATGGGACTCACATCCCTATCCTGGGACCGGACCACCAGGCCAGCCAGTACATTAACAGAAAGGGCTACTTTTCAATGGTGCTGCAAGCACTGGTGGACCATAGGGGACGTTTTACCAACATCAACGTCGGATGGCCGGGCAAGGTTCATGACGCTCGCGTGTTCAGGAACTCTGGTCTGTTTACACGGCTGCAGGAAAGTATTTACTTCCCGGACCCCAAAACAACTCTTGTGGATGTGCAGATGCCTACAGTGATCCTCGGGGACCCAGCCTACCCGCTAATGCCCTGGCTCATGAAGCCCTATACTGGCGCCCTGGACACAGAAAAAGAACTGTTCAACTACCGTCCGAGCAAGTGCAGAATGGTGGTGGAGTGCATCCGGGAGGCTTTGAAAGCAAGGTTCCAGACTGAGCAGGGTAACCAGTGACTGTTAAGTTTGTGGACACAGAAGCTGAACCTCCAGTTACATACCCCCTTCACCCCCCTTCCCAAAAAATAAAATCAGTTCTATTTTGTCAATGAACACCGTTGTCTTTATTACTGTTTTCGCGGGAATGTTTTAAACCGGGGACGCAGACAGTGGCGGGGGGCGGGTTTAGTGTTCTGATGCAAATGATGCTTCTAAACTCCAGGAATGACAGGCTCCGCAGTGGTGCACTGGTTGTTTCAACGGAGCCTGCCATCACTCCTGGGCAGAACTGCGTGTATGTGTCAGCTATGTGAGTTTCTGCCTGGGGGAGGAGGGTTACAGATCCCCTGCTGCGTGGCTCTGTGATCCAGGATAAGGACTGCAGCATAAGATCTGTAACTGCCCTCCCCCGCCACAAAGTAACCTGACTGAAACAGTAATGAACAGAAACATATTTTTTATTAACAACCAGACAGGAAACTGGGGGGTGAAAGTCGGACGGGGGCTTGGGTGAGGCGGGCAGGAAAGGACTTTTCAAATTTTGGGGAATGACAGCCTTCTGGTGCTTGAGCAGTCTGCAGGGGTGGAGTGAGAGTTTTCACGGACTCTGCCACCCCTCCTTCTTTGGACTTTGGGAGAGGGGGGTATGGGACTTGGTGGCGGGGGACTGCGGTTCCTGATAGACTGCAGCGGGGCTCTGTCCTCCTGCCTCCGTTCCTGCAGAACATCAACAAGGCGCCGGAGCGTGTCCGTTTGCTCCCTCAGAAGTCCAAGCAGCGTTTGAGTCGCCTGCTGGTCTTCCTGCCCGCCACCTCTCCTCACGTTCCATGTGTGTCCGGTGCATTTGTGACAAATTCTCCCTCCACTAGTTCTGCTGTGCTGCCTGGGCTCAGGAGCAGCCCATTAGTTCTGAGAACATGTCCTCTCGCGTCTTCTTCTTTCTCCGCCTAATGTGCGCTAGCCTCTGGGAGTGTGATGCCAAGCTGGGTTAGGAGACAGTTGCAGATGTGGCTGTGGGAATGAGGAAAAGGCAGTGAATTCCTCCGAAAGATAAATGTGGTTGTGAATCAAGAACATAGTTTTTCTCTGTGAACAAGACCATGAACCACACCTATCACATGCGCACTCCGGACAAGGTCGAATTTTCGAACCTCGCCTTCAGTGCCTGGGCTTTTGCACTGCCGATCTGGGAAGCGGGGCAGGACACGGTACTCTCTGTAGCAGGCAAACATGGTAAGCCGTAGACTTGTGGCTGCTTAAAACTGTAGGAGTACCACTGGCCTCCTTTCACATTGAAAGCACTGCCAGTCTGTGCTGCCAGCAATCGGCCAAGCAGGAACTCTGGCCCTGTCCCACCCCCTCGCGGATGAGCCTGGGAAAGATCCCTGTATGCTGCCCCTCTCCCGCCCCCACCGCGTGGCTGTAAACCAGCGGTCACAGTTCTGTAAAGGAACTTGTTGCAAGCAGTCCCAATACTAACAGTCCCCTACCTAATTCAAAGCAGGTCATCATGAGCGACATAACTCTCATGAACATCCCGGACACCGAGATCCAACGGATGCTTCGAGAAAGCCTGCAGAGACCGGGGCCCTATGCCGCCATGCTATGCAAGGCAATGATACCGGAGTACCTGCTTGTCTCCTGGCGCGGGAACGTCTCCTACTTCGGAGGACCAAGTAAAGCCGCTCTCCCCAGGAACCTGATGAACAGGCTATCCCATTACCTGCAGCAGAGCTTTGTGGAGATGTCCGTGGAGGACTACTGCTCTATCCCCGGACATATAGACAGGATTCTAATATAGCTGCAGTAGCAGGCACTAAAGAGTGGAGCAGCTTGGGCAGCACAATCATGCAGAACCGGACACTATTTGATTTTTGTTTTTAAATAGTTGTTACTGATTACTTAAGCGCCCAGGGGGAAGAAATCATGATTCACAGATTGTTGTTAGTATTAATATTCAAGTTTTGTAAAAAATAAAGGTTAATATGTTTAAAGCACTTACCGCTTGATCCTTCGCCTGAATCTGTGTCCAGGTTACATGCTGGGGAGGGTTGGTAGGGGATCTCTGTAACGGTGATGAAGAGCTCCTGGCTGTCGGGAAAATCAGCTTGGTAAGCGCTGTCGACTGCCTCGTCCTCCTCATCTCCTTCCTCCTCTTCCCCGTCCGCTGAGGAACCGGCCGTGGACAATATCCCATCCTCAGAGTCCACGGTCAGTGGTGGGGTAGTGGTGGCGGCCGCAGCAAGGATGGAATGCAGTGCCTCGTAGAAACGGGATCTGTGGGGCTGGGATCCGGAGCGTCCGTTTGCCTCTTTGGTCTTCTGGTAGCCTTGTCTCAGCTCCTTGATTTTCACGCGGCACTGCGTTGC
>NW_020666558.1:0-1073 GCF_002925995.2 Terrapene triunguis | reverse complement strand
TAAGAAAAAACAGAAAGCATACAAAGAATGGAAGAGGGGAGGGATCAGCAAGGAAACCTACCTTATTGAGGTCCGAGCATGTAGGGATGCAGTGAGAAAGGCCAAAAGCCGTGTAGAGTTGGACCTTGCGAGGGGAATTAAATCAAATAGTAAGAGGTTTTATAGCCATATAAATAGGAAGAAAACAAAGAAAGAGGAAGTGGGACCACTGAAGAATGTAGATGGAGTGGAGATTAAGGATAATCTAGGCATGGCACAATATCTAAATGAATATTTTGCATCAGTCTTTAATAAGGCTAATGAAGGGCTTAGGAATAGAGGGAGCAGGACAGAGGGGTATAAAGAAGGAGGGAATGACATTACAGTATTAGAGGTGGAAGCTAAACTTCAGCAGCTAAACGGGACCAAATCGGGCGGACCGGATGATCTTCATCCTAGAATATTGAAGGAAGTGGCACAAGAAATTGCAAGCCCCTTAGCGATAATTTTTAATGAATCTGTAAACTCGGGGGTGGTACCGTTGGACTGGAAAATAGCTAACGTGGTTCCTATTTTCAAGAAGGGGAAAAAAAGTGACCCGGGTAATTACAGGCCTGTTAGTTTAACATCTGTAGTATGCAAGGTCTTGGAAAAAATTTTGAAGGAGAAAGTAGTTAAGGGCCTTGAGTTGAATGGTAATTGGGACAAATTACAACATGGGTTTACGAAAGGTAGATCGTGCCAAACCAACCTGATCTCCTTCTTTGAGAAAGTAACAGACCTTCTAGATAAAGGGAATGCGGTGGATCTAATATACCTCGATTTTAGTAAAGCGTTTGATACGGTACCGCATGAGGAATTATTGGTTAAACTAGAAAAGATGGGGATCGATATGAAAATCCAGAGGTGGATAAAGAACTGGTTAAAGGGGAGACTGCAGCGGGTAGTACTGAAAGGGGAACTGTCAGGTTGGAGGGAGGTCACCAGTGGGGTTCCTCAAGGTTCGGTTTTGGGTCCGATTTTATTTAATCTATTTATTACTGACCTCGGGACCGAATGTAGGAGTGGGCTGATAAAGTTTGCGGATGACACAA
>NW_020666557.1:0-1186 GCF_002925995.2 Terrapene triunguis | reverse complement strand
GTCCCTCATGAAGCGTTTCTTTCAGCAGGGAGCCCTAGAGCTCAGTGGCTGGAGCGCTGCGTTTGTCACTGACGCTTGGGGAGCTCCAATATCACTGGGCTCCTCTGCCAGCAAGTCAAACGAAAGGAATGATTTCCTCATGTGACAATCCTGGGCTTGTCTGAGGGGGTGTCCACACTGCACACTGAGCCTGTCTCTGTGTGGCCTGGGCTTGGTGACTTGTGTTGCCAAGCCGGTGTTTGAGCATCCAGACTGCAGTGGAAACTCAGGCCTCAGGCTGTGTCTATCCTACCGCAGTAAGTCGTCCTAAGTGACGCTGCTCCAGCTACGTGAATAACACAGCTGGATTCGACATAGCTTAGGTCGACTCACTGCTGTGTCTACTCTGTGCTGGGCCGACGGGAGACTTACCTTACTCCTGGCGTTCCCGGTGTAGTCCCAGAGTCGCCTGGAGAGCCCTCCGCTGTCGATTTAGTGGGTCTTCACTAGACCCCCACTAAATCAACCCCCGGGGGATCCATCGCAGCAGAAAGCCTAACAACTGAGAGGCACATAAACCTTGCACTACTCAGCCCTGAGTCACAAATTCAGCTCCTGTGGGGGGTGTCACCCTCCTCAGCTGAAGATGCTCCCCGAGTCCCCAGTGATTTCTGCAATCACTTGTCTCCAGCCTGTTTGTGTCCATACGCTCCCCTTGGGGAGGCTGTGAGTGGTCTAGTTACAAGCTCTGGTTGCTCAGGCCTGTCAGGGAAGGCGAGCTCTGGGGAACATTGACACTGGAGATCCCTCAGTGGATCCCTCAGGGGCAAAGGTCTCAAGTTGCAGTGGGGGAGGTCTAGGTTGGATGTTAGGAATCACTATTTCACTAGGAGGGCGGTGAAGCACTGGAATGCATTCCCTAGGGTGGTGGTGGAATCTCCATCCTTAGAGGTTTTTAAGGCCCGGCTTGACAAAGCCCTGGCTGGGATGATTTAGTTGGTGTTGGTCCTGCTTTGAGCAGGGGGTTGGACTAGATACCTCCTGAAGTCCCTTCCAACCCTGAGATTCTATGATTCTATCAGTTCTTTGTCCATCCCCTCAGTAGGCAACAACTTCCCCTCTGGCCAATGGGTGCTCAACTCCCGCTCTGTCCCAGGTCCCGCCCCCACTCTACCTCTTCCCCAAAGCACCGCCCCTGCTCTGCCCC
>NW_020666556.1:0-1270 GCF_002925995.2 Terrapene triunguis | reverse complement strand
TCCCAGTTGGCCAGCGCATTTGGCCAGGCCATGTATGCCCGCCAGCTAGAATGCCCCATTGTTTGGCTGCTTGGACCCATTCATCTTTAATGCCCTGCAATGACTGGTTTTGTGACTGTCTGTAGCCTGTGGGTGAGGATGTTGGAACTGTCTGAAACAAACTTGGCACATAAATCACATTTTGGAATACCAATTAATAACTATTACATACACACACCAACATTCATGACAGCTGGAATATGGGGGATTTTGTGTGGAATACTTCAACTTTTTGTCAAGAAACTAAAAACAATAAAACTTTTTTTTTTTTCAGTTTTGGGCAAGCAAAAAACAAAAATATTCATCTGAAACCCAAATATTTTTGGATAAAAACTGCTGAAAAGCAAACTTTTTCATTGAAAACAAAAACAATAAATTGATATCTGGGTTTTCAATTTTCAGTCAAAAAATATCTTTGTATGTGTGTACAACAGACCTGCTGGCTGATTTACACATTTCTCTGGAAGGTCTTAAACCAGGAGGCAGACCTGACTAATCGTTTTCTGCTGAGAAGCGGATTATGAGAATCAACACCTCTGTTGCAAAGGACTGGAAGCAGGACATATTTTATTTTGTTTTATCTTTTCAACAGGGTTGAGATGAGCCAGACTTTTTCATTAGATTGTGTAGCTTGGGTTAGCAGAATACGACCTGTCAGGGAACTGGAACCTTTAATTGGTGCAACCACATGTGTTTGCTCTTACCCCCACAGATGCCTTTGTCCCAGGTAGCTCAGGTTTAATAATAAGAAAGATCTAACCCACAACACTAAGAGTGGACCATAAGGGATTTTTTCCCCTGAAAAATATCCTCCCTACCCTTTACCCCAGGGAACCATTTATGTCCTTGGTCCTCAGGCTCTAATAATTGTGGAACCACAGAATAGAAGAAGACAGCCAGCAGGGCCTGATACAGTGAGGCTATTGAGCTGGGCCCCATGTGGGTGTACATCATGGGGCTCATAGGGGTGGGGCACAAACTGGGATGTTGGGGTCAAGATTCAATCGTGGCTCAAAGTTCCATCTTCCTCACAGTTCTAGAGAGGGATAATGGAGTCCTGGGTTCTAGGTCCAGTAACCTGTCTCCATGCAAGAGAAGACCAATTTCTAAGTTCTTCCCCATTGACAATTCTGTAGATCCCCAGTTCCCACCACTGCAATGACTGAAAGGAGCAATAGACAGATAAAACCTTCATTGCAAGTGAAACCCAGTTGCCAGTGTGTGTAGAGCA
>NW_020666555.1:0-1513 GCF_002925995.2 Terrapene triunguis | reverse complement strand
CCACCATGGAAACAGATTCCCTTATAGTTGGATAGGAGAGAGGCCCAGATCTTCAAAGGTATTTAGGCACCTAACTTCCATCACAGTGAGTGGAAGTTAGGAGCCTAAATACCTCTGAGGATTTGGGCCAGAGTAATCTAGAAAGAGACCTTGGCAAACCTGAGAGCCAGCCCCTGCTGTTTCCTGTCTCACGGTTCTCCTTGATCTTGCTTCAATTTTTCTTTTCCTTGTAGCTCCACCTGCTCTGCCTCCTCTGACACGGTTAATTTGCTGCTGCCTCCGTGCGTGAGCTTGGGCAAAGCACAGCCCCGCTTTGTGCCTCAGTTTCCCCATCTTTAAAACAGGAACCCTGGTCCTGTAAAGCTCCTTGCCCCGTTTAGAGGGAAAGCACTGTCAGTGCAAAGTATTAGGGGGGAACCGAGGCACAATGTGGAGTCAGATCACGACGGCCATGCTCTCCAGCACCTCCAGATCTGGAACCTGAATCTTAGTTACACCCAGGATGCTCTATGCTGCTCTGGCAGCACAAAGGGGACAGAGATGCCCCCCCTGAGAATATTCCCTCACGTGGGACCTCCAGCCCTGGAGTGTCAGGGGCAGGAGAGGAACAAGGCAGGCTAGACATGCACAGCGGGGGGTGGCTGGATCACATTACACTAGGGCTATTCTCAGTGTTCCCAAACCCAAAGAGAGGCGTGGGAGGCAGTAGCCCTGGGTTTGCTGTAACTTGCACCAAGGATCCAGCTGGTCCCCATATGCCCCCGCTGCGAGAAGTGAAATGGTGGATTATAGCATCCTTTTCCCTACACCCTCCATTTTTGCCCCAAGTGTTGGGAGGGAGTAACTGAGAATCAGGCTCCTGGTGTTTTGATTTGGCCCACTAGAGGGAAAGGGACCAAGGACTGGATCTTCAAAGGGACCTAGGTGTCTAACTCCCATGGAAATCAATGGGAACTAAGGCACCTAAATAGCTTTGAAGATCTGATTGCAAATGGGGAAATTCAGCTCCTGTTCTGGATTCCCAAGCTCCTCTCCAAAGCCTGGGTGCCTCTGGGCTTGGCTTTGGGCCTGTCTCTGACTGTCTTTAGTTTTATTTCGTCACTGACCAGCACAGAGCTCCTCCAGCCAGGGATGCAGACTTGGCTGCTTGCGGTGAAGGAAGAGGAATAAAAACAAAGAGGGAAATGAATTCACAGTCCCTGAAGCGCACCCATGAGCCACGGCCGTGTGCTTATTAAAGACTAAGCAGAAAGCACCACCGTGGTTTAGCAGAGAGCTGAGTTCAAGCCACAACACCGGGAGCGGGCTCTCAAACATCCTTTACATCTGCAGGGAAGTGTTTGGGTCACGGGGTCTTTTGATTGGGTAGGGTTACCATTCGTCCGGATTCCCCCGGACATGTCCGGATTTTAGAGCTAAAAATAGCGTCCGGGGGGAATTTCTAAATGTCCGGACTTCCCCCCGGGCTCCGACAGCCAGAGACAGCCCCTCCTTCCCCCTGCAGCAGAGATCG
>NW_020666554.1:0-1107 GCF_002925995.2 Terrapene triunguis | reverse complement strand
GGCCCGGTTCATCTTCGCTGCTTGATGCAACGCTGTCCAGGGCCTCCGGGTCCTCTAGAAAGGCATCGTCGAGCTGTTGAGAGATTTTCAGAAAAGAAAATGTGTAAGCACCCCCACTGCTTGTTTTTTTTAATTTATGCAACCCCTGGTTCCTAACACATTACCCACCCCTCCTCGACCGCCGCTTCTTAATCATTCATTTACCTGAGCGCCTTGTCCACCAGTGACTCCCCTGAGCCGCAATCGCCTTCCACCTCTGAGGGGGTGGACAAAGAGAGGCTGCCATGCTAATCGCGGTGTCTCACGAGGGTTTCGGGGTCGGGTTCCGGCGTATCCATCAATGGCTGAGCCAAAGGGCTCCCCTCGGTTGCTCCCTCCTCCTCCTCGGAACTGTCGCTGATGTAGCGCTTTCTCTGCAGATGGTCACAGATCCTCGGGGCTAAAACAAAGTCTGAAGTTCTCATGGGGTGGTGAAGGAGTCCATGTTTCCTCTCAGCAGCCTTTCCACGATTTCGAAAACACGTGTCCTTGGTAAGAGATGGCCTCCTCTGTCTGGCGCTGGGACTTACAGGGTAATGGTGCTGCACTCTGATTGGTGGAGGGCCTTGGGAGAAGTTCTTAGTGGGGTCACACGACCCACTTCCAAAGGGGTCACCCTAATCCGGAAGTCACCCTGATTGGTCAAAATCTCCTCTCGGGGCGGTCCTTTCAGGATGAAACCCCTCCTGATTGGTAGAGGGTGGGGGGGGGAGTTCTTAGAGGGGTCACATGACCCACTTCCGGACGGGTCATCCCCGCCCTGGAAGTCACCGTGATTGGTCAAAATCTCCTCTCGGGGTGGTCCTATTGGAACTAAACCCCTCCTGATTGGTAGAGGGTGGTGGTGGGAGTTCTTAGAGGGGTCACACGACCCACTTCCGGACCGATCACCCCACCCTGGAAGTCACCCTGATTGGTCAAAATCTCCTCTCGGGGTGGTCCTTTCAGGATGAAACCCCTCCAGATTGGTAGAGGGTGGTGGTGGGAGTCACATGACCCACTTCTGGATGGGTCATCCCCGCCCCGGAAGTCACCCTGATTGGTCAAAATCTCCTCTCGGGGCGGTGC
>NW_020666553.1:0-3502 GCF_002925995.2 Terrapene triunguis | reverse complement strand
CTCAGCAAAGACTTTTGCTTGTTACAGGCACTGGGAGTGCTTCAGAGGCCTGGTCTACACTAGGCTTTTATGTCGAATTTAGCGCCGTTACATCGAATTAACCCTGCACCCGTCCACACCACGAAGCTATTTAGTTCGACATAGAGCTCTCTTAAATTCGACTTCTGTACTCCTCCCCAACGAGAGGAGTAGCGCTAAATTCGAAATGGCCATATCGAATTAGGCTAGGTGTGGATGGAAATCGACGCTAATAGCTCCGGGAGCTATCCCACAGTGCACCACTCTGTTGACGCTCTGGACAGCAGTCCGAGCTCGGATGCTCTGACCAGCCACACAGGAAAAGCCCCGGGAAAATTTGAATTCCCTTTCCTGTCTGGGCAGTTTGAATCTCATTTCCTGTTTGGACATCGTGGCGAGCTCAGCAGCACTGGCAACGATGCAGAGCTCTCCAGCAGAGATGGCCGTGCAATCTAATAGAAAGAGGGCCCCAGCATGGACTGATCGTGAAGTCTTGGATCTCATCGCTGTGTGGGGCGATGAGTCCGTGCTTTCAGAGCTGCGCTCCAAAAGAAGGAATGCAAAGATCTACGAGAAGATCTCAAAAGCCATGGCAGAGAGAGGATACAGCCGGGATGCAACGCAGTGCCGTGTGAAAATCAAGGAGCTGAGACAAGGCTACCAAAAAACCAAAGAGGCAAACGGACGCTCCGGATCCAAGCCCCACACATCACGTTTCTACGAGGCACTGCATTCCATCCTAGGTGCGGCCGCCACCACTACCCCACCACTGACCGTGGACTCTGAGGATGGGATATTGTCCGCGGCCGGTTCCTCGTCGGACATGTTAGCGGACGGGGAAGATGAAGAAGGAGATGAGGAGGACGAGGCAGTCGACAGCACTGGCACCGCTGATTTCCCCGACAGCCAGGAGCTCTTCATCACCCTTACCGAGATCCCCTACCAACCGTCCCCAGCCGTTAGCCCAGACACAGAATCAGGGGAAGGATCAAGCAGTAAGTGCTTTAAACATCTAAACATTTATTTTTAACAGAACTGGAATATTTATAATATTAACAATGTGTTTTTCATGAACTTATTTAAACATCTAAACTTTTATGTACAACAGAACTGGAATATTTATAATATTAACAGTGGGTTTTTCATGATTTCTTTGCCTTAGGCGCTTAACTATTTAGTCCCAACTATTTAAAAAAAATCAAACAATGTCCGGTTTTTCATGATTCTCCAGGCAAAGACGCTCCACTTTTTACTTCCTGCCAGTGCAGCTACACCAAAATACGGTCTATATGGCCGGGGATTGACGCGAAATCCTCATGGGAGAACTCTTCATAGGTCTCATGGAGGTACCTTTCCAGCCTGTTCATCAGGTTCCTGGGTAGGGCGATCTTATTTGGTCCCCCATGGTACGAGACGTTTCCCCGCCACGACACAATCAAGTATTCTGGGATCATCGCACGGCAGAGCATGGCAGCATACGGCCCTGGTTTTTGCATGCTTTCCCTAAGCATGCGTTCCTTCTCGCTGTCCGAGATCCTCATGAGGGTGATGTCGCTCATGATGCCCTGCTTTGAATTAGGGAGGGGAATGTTAGTATTGGGACTGCTTTACAGCCACGCGGTGGAGGGAGAGGGGCAGCATACAGGGATCTTTCCCTGGGACAGCCGTGAGGGGGTGGGACAGGGGCAGAGTTCATGCTAGCCTGATTGCTGCCAGCAGAGACTGGCATTGCTTTCAATGTGAAAGGAGGCCAGTGCTACTATTACAGTTTTAAGCAGCCACAAGTCTACAGCTTACCATGTTTGCCTGCGACAGAAGTTCAGGTGTCCTGCCCCGCTTCTCAGATCGGCAGTGCAAGACCCCAGGCACTGAAGGCGAGGGCCGAAAATTCGACCTTGTCCTGAGTGCGCATGTGAGAGGTGCAGTGCATGGTCTTGTTCACAGAGAAAGACTATGTTCTTTGTTCACAACAAAATTTATCTGTCTCAGGAATTCACTCCCTTTTTCCCATTCCCACAGACACATCTGCGACTGTCTCCCAACCCAGCCTGGCATCACACTCCCAGAGGCTAGCGCAGATTAGGCGGAGGAAGAAGAAGACGCGTGAGGACATGTTCTCAGAACTAATGGGCTGCTCCCGAGCCCAGGCAGCCCAGCAGACACAGTGGAGGGAGAACTTGTCCCAAGTACACCGAGCAATCAAGGAACGGGAGGAGAGGTGGCGTCAAGAGGACCAGCAGGCGACTCAAACGCTGCTTGGACTAATGAGGGAGCAAACGGACACGCTCCGGCGCCTTGTGGATGTTCTGCAAGACCGGAGGCAGGAGGACAGAGCCCCGCTGCAGTCTATCTCTAACCGCCCTCCCCCGCCACCAAGTCCCACACCCCCCTCACCCAAAGTCCAAAGAAGGAGGGGCGGCAAGGGCCGTTAAAACTTTCAGTTAACCCCTGCAGACTGCTCAAAATTTGAAAAGTCCTTTCCTACCCACCTCACACAAGTTCCCCCCCCCCCCCGTTTCATGTGTGGTTCATAATAAAATATTCGTTTCTGTTAATTACTGTTTCCATGATTTTCTTTTGGAGGAGAGTCTGTCTGAAGGGGGGAAGGGGCTTGGTAATTGGACAGGACAGTCACCTTTAGCAGGGTACAGAGGCGGGGGCAGGTCCAGCATCAGGACACATACACAGTGCAGTCACTAGTTACCCTGGTCAGTCTGGGAGGTGGTTTTCATGTTCTGTGGGGGGGGGCGTTGCTCTGTGACTTTGTGGCGGGGGAGGGCAGTTACTGATCTTATGCAGTGGTCCTTATCCTGGATCACAGAGCCACGCAGCAGGGGATCTGTAACTCTCCTCCCCCTGCCAGAAAGTCACCTAGCCGACACATACACGCAGTCCCGCCCAGGAGTGCTGGCAGGCTCCGTTGAAACAACCAGTCCACCACTGCGGAGCCTGTCATTCCTGGAGTTTAGAAGCATCATTTGCATCAGAACACTAAACCCGCCCCCCGCCACAGTCTGCGTCCCCGGTTTAAAACATTCCCGCGAAAACAGTAATAAAGACAACGGTGTTCATTAACAAAACAGAACTGATTTTATTTTTTGGGAAGGGGGTGAAGGGGGTATGTAGCTGGAGAGGATAGTCAACATAAACTGGGTAAAGAAACGGGGGCAGGTTGAGCTTCTGTGTCCACAAACTTAACAGTCACTGGTTACCCTGCTCAGTCAGGAACCTAGCTTTCAAAGCCTCCCGGATGCACAGCGCGTCCCGCTGGGATCTTCTAATGGCCCGGCTGTCTGGCTGGGCGTAATCTGAAGCCAGGGTATTTGCCTCAACCTCCCACCCCGCCATAAAGGTCCCCCCTTGCTCTCACAGAGATTGTGGAGCACACAGCAAGCTGCAATAACAATGGGGATATTGGTTTCGCTGAGATCACAGCGAGTCAGTAAGCTTCTCCATCTCCCCTTGAGACGGCCAAAAGCACACT
>NW_020666552.1:0-2142 GCF_002925995.2 Terrapene triunguis | reverse complement strand
CTATCCCCGTCCACCCCCGCCACCCCCACACCAGCGCAGCTATCCCCGTCCACCCCCGCCACCCCACCCCACACCATCCATACTGGGATAGCTTACCTCAGAGCATTCAGCATCCCCTTCCACACTGTGGGCTTCCCACAGCAAGTCTTCCCGGGCAGGGCTCCTGGGGCAGCCAGAGGGCCCTGCACCCCAAATCCGCAGTCATACGTGACTCTCAGCAAGCGTAAAATGGAAGGTTTATTAGTCGACAGGATCACAGCGTAGAACAGAAATCAATGACTTTCAGCCAAGACCATCTTGTGGAGTCCTGGGCCAGGCGGCCTGGACTCCCCCTCTTCCATTCCCCCCAAGTTGACTGCCAGCTTCTAGCGCCCCAACCTCAGACACCCCCGTTGCTCCTCCTCCTTCTCTTTGTCTCCTGCATCCCCCTCCTGGGTCTCTGGTTACGAAGGGCACCGGTTACAGGATATGTGCAGGCAGCTGGAGCAGCTTCCCCTGCCCCAGAGGTCTCACCCAAAGTCACACACCCCTATTCCCACCACCGAGATATTGGTGCAGCACACAGGGAAACTGAGGCACACACAGTATTCATGCAAACAAGTAAAACTCACATAGGCTCAACAGTAAGACTCACATACAACATAGCAAGGGAAAATCCCCACTTCGTCACATCTCTCCCCCATTTGAGACCAAACTGAGCGGGGTCACTTTAGCCAGTGGCCTGGGGAAGTTCAGGCCCCGCTCTCCGGGACAAAGCATCAGCTATAACATTTGCACCCCCCTTAACCTGGACCACCTCCATCTCATAATCCTGGAAGGACAGACTCCACCTCAGGAGCTTGGCATTGTCCCCTCTCATCTGATGCAGCCATGGCAGGGTGAGTGGTCCGGGTACACAGTGAAGTGGCGCCCAAATAGATCCGGCTGCAGCCTTTGAAGAGCCCACCCCAGGGCCAGGCACTCCTTCTCTACGCCTGCATAGCCCTGCTCCTGGGGCAGCAGCTTCCTGCTCAGGCACATGATGGGGTGTTTCTCCCCCTTTGCATCAGTGTGCATTGGCACCACACCCAAGCCCAAACCATAAAGGGCTTGTCAAAGTCTGGGTTTCCCAGCACCGGGCCCTTGACCAGATCCTCCTTCAGCACCCGGAGAGCCCTCTGCCACTGCCCAGTCCAGACCAGCTTGTCTGGCTTCCCCTTCTTGCATAGCTCAGTGATGGGAGCTGACAGAGCTAAAGTGGGGCACAAACCTCTAGTAATGCCCCACCATCCCGATAAAGGCCTGGGCCTTCTTAGTCTGGGGAGCAGGCCAGTCTCTGATCACCTCCACCTTTGCTGGCTCTGGCTTTAGGCAGCCTCTCCCCACCTTGTGGCCCCAGGCACGACAACTCTGCCATCCCCACCTTGCATTTGTTTTTTTTTTTTTGTTTTAAATGGAGATATCCCATCTCCTAGAACTGGAAGGGACCTTGAAAGGTCATCGAGTCCAGCCCCCTGCCTTCACTAGCAGGACCAAGTACTGATTTTGTCAGATCCCTAAGTGGCCCCCTCAAGGATTGAACTCACAACCCTGGGTTTAGCAGGCCAATGCTCAAACCACTGAGCTATCCCTCCCCCCAGAGCTTTTACAGTCAGCCCTGCATCCTGGAGGCGACCCAGCCCCCTCTTCACCTGGGACACATGGTCCTCCCAGGTCTGGCTAACAACACAAATACCATCAATGTCTGCTAGGGTACAATTCTCCATCCCCCTCAATAGCTGATCCCCCTGGCAGGTGACCGGCGCCTCCTTGAGGCTGAAAGGTAGGACCAAGGATTTGTACAGCCCCAAAGGGGTGACAAAAGCAGGTTTCAACCTGGCATCTGGATCCAAAGTAGCCTTTGGTGAGATCCCTGGTCCAGGGCCGGCTTTAGGCCGATTCAGCCGATTCGGCTGAATTGGGCCCCGCGCTGCGAGGGCCCCGCGCTGCAGCTCTCCACCCCGCCCTCAGCTCACTTCCCCCTCCTCGCCTCCCCTGAACGCTCCACCCCCTCCCCTGCTTCCCGCGAATCAGAGATTCGCGGGAAGTCTGAAAAGCAGGGGCGGGCAGGCAGCACCAGGTAAGCTGGGGTGGCGGGGGGGTGCGAGAAGGGCTCCGGGGAGG
>NW_020666551.1:0-3446 GCF_002925995.2 Terrapene triunguis | reverse complement strand
AGTAAAAACCTCACTTCTTCGGATCCGAAGAAGTGAGGTTTTTACTCACGAAAGCTTATGCCCAAATAAATCTGTTAGTCTTTAAGGTGCCACCAGACTCCTTGTTGTTTTTGTAGATACAGACTAACACGGCTACCTCCTGATACTTGACTCCAGGAATGACAGGCTCCGCAGTGGTGGACTGGTTGTTTCAATGGAGCCTGCCACCCCTCCTGTTCGGGACTCTGTGTGTGGGGGCTATGTGACTTTGTGGCAGGGGGAGGACGGTTACAGATCCCCTGCTGCGTGGCTGCATAAGATCTCTAACCGCCCTCCCCCGCCACAAAGTCACATACTCCCCCCCCCCACACACACACACACAGAACATGAAAACCACCTCCCAGACTGACCAGGGTAACTAGTGACTGCAATGTGTGTGTGCCCTGCTGCTGAACCTGCCCCCGCCTCTGTACCCTGGTAAAGGTGACTGTCCTGTCCAATTACCAACCCCCTTCCTCCCCTTCAGACAGACTCTCCTCTAAAAGAACATGATGGAAACAGTAATTAACAGAAACGTCTTTTTCATTAGCAACTACACATGAAACTGGGGGATGAAACTTGGACGGGGGCTTGGGTGAGGCGGGAAGGAAAGGACTTATCAAATTTTGGGGTATGACAGCCTTCTGGTACTTGAGCAGTCTGCAGGGGTGGAGTGAGAGTTTTCACGGACTCTGCCGCCCCTCCTTCTTGGGACTTCGGGTGAGGGGGGTATGGGACTTGGTGGCGGGGGAGGGCGGTTAGAGAGAGACTGCAGCGGGTCTCTGTCCTCCTGCCTCCGGTCCTGCAGAACATCCACAAGGCGCCGGAGCGTGTCAGTTTGCTCCCTCATTAGTCCAAGCAGCGTTTGAGTTGCCTGCTGGTCTTCCTGCCGCCACCTCTCCTCCCGTTCCATGTGTGATTGGTGCATTTGGGACAAGTTCTCCCTCCACTGGGTCTGCTGGGCTGCCTGGGCGCGGGAGCAGCCCATAAGTTCCGAGAACATGTCCTCCCGTGTCCTCCTCTTCCTACGCCTCATCTGCGCTAGCCTCTGGGAGTGTGATGCCAGGCTAGGTTGGGAGACAGTCGCAGCTGTGGGATGGGAAAAAGGGAGTGAATTCCTCAGAAAGATAAATTTAGTTGTGAACAAAGAACATAGTCTTTCTCTGTGAACAAGACCATGCACAGCACCTATCACATGCGCACTCAGGACAAGGTCGAGTTTTCGGCCTTCGCATTCAGTGCCCGGGGTCTTGCAGTGCAGATCAGAGAAGCGGGGCAGGACACCGGAATTTGTGTAGCAGGCAGACATGGTAAGCCGTAGACTTGTGGCTGCTTAAAACTTTAATAATAGCACTGGGCTCCTTTCACGTTGAAAGCAATGCCAGTCCCTGCTGCCTGCAATCCGGCAAGCATGAACTCTGCCCCTGTCCCACCCCCTCGCGGCTGTCCCAGGGAAAGATCCCTGTATGCTGCCCCTCTCCCGTCTCCACCGTGTGGCTGTAAACCGCCGGTTACAGTTCTGTAAAGGAACAGGCAAGCAGTCCCAATACTAACATTCCCCTACCTAATTCAAAGCAGGTCACCATGAGCGACATCACTCTGATGAGGATTTCAGAGACGGAGAAAGAAAGGATGCTTCGGGAAAGCCTGCAAAGACCAGGGCCGTATGCCGCCATGCTCTGCAAGGCAATGATCCCGGAGTACTTGCTTGTCTCCTGGTGCGGAAATGTCTCCTACTACGGAGGACCCAATAAGGCCGCTCTCCCCAGGAACCTGATGCAAAGGCTTTCCAATTACCTCCAGGAGAGCTTCGTGGAAATGTCCCTGGAGGATTTCAGCTCTATCCCCGGACATATAGACCGGATTTTACTGTAGCTGCACTGACAGGGACTAAACAGTAGAGCGGCTAGGGCAGAAAAATCATGCTAAAGCGGACATTGTTAGATTTTTTTTCAGTAGTTGCACTGCCAAGGACTGAAACGTTAAGCGCCTAGGGCAAAGTAATCATGCACAACCCATTGTTAATATTCTTAATATTCCTGTTCTGTTAAAAATAAATGTTTACATGTTTAAAACGCTTACCGGCTGATCCTTCCCCTGATTCTGTGTCCGGGTTAACGGCTGGGGACGGTTGGTAGGGGATCTTTGTAAGGGTGATGAAGAGATCCTGGCTGTCGGGGAAATCAGCGTTGTAAGCGCTGTCGACTGCCTCGTCCTCCTCATCTCCTTCCTCATCTTCCCCGTCCGCTAACATGTCCGAGGAACCGGCCGCGGACAATATCCCATCCTCAGAGTCCACGGTCAGTGGTGGGGTAGTGGTGGCAGCCGCACCTAGGATGGAATGCAGTGTCTCGTAGAAACGGGATGTCTGGGGCTGGGATCCGGAGCGTCTGTTTGCCTCTTTGGTCTTCTGGTAGCCTTGTCTCAGCTCCTTGATTTTCACGCGGCACTGCGTTGCATCCCGGCTGTATTCTCTCTCTGCCATGGCTTTAGAGATCTTCTCGTAGATCTTTGCATTCCGTCTTTTCGATCGCAGCTCGGAAAGCACGGACTCATCGCCCCACACAGCGATCAGATCCAAGACTTCCCGATCAGTCCATGCTGAGGCCCTCTTTCTATTCTGAGATTGCATGGCCATCTCTGCTGGAGAGCTCTGCATCGTTGCCAGTGCTGCTGAGCTCGCCACGATGTCCAAACAGGAAATGAGATTCAAACTGCCCAGACAGGAAAAGGAATTCAAATTTTCCCAGGGCTTTTCCTGTGTGGCTGGTCAGAGCATCCGAGCTCGGACTGCTGTCCAGAGCATCAACAGAGTGGTGCACTGTGGGATAGCTCCCGGAGCTATTACTGTCGATTTCCATCCACACCTAGCCTAATTCGACATGGCCATGTCGAATTTAGCGCTACTCCCTTCGTTGGGGAGGAGTACAGAAGTCGAATTAAAGAGACCTCTATGTCGAACTAAATAGCTTCGTGGTGTGGACGGGTGCAGAGTTAATTCAATGTAATGGTGCTAAATTCGACATAAACTCCTAGTGTAGACCAGGCCTTAGCCTAGACATTTTGTCTTGGCTCAGAAGGGCTTTCCCTTCACTCAAGGGATAATTCCCAAACGACCAAGCTGTCTCCAAAATTTATTCAGTAAAGGGTGGATAGAGTGTATGACTGGATAAGAAAGCTTTGTTTCCTAGCAACATAAGAATTGCCATACTGGATCAGATCTGGAGTCCATCCTAGTCCCTTACTCCTTTCAGTTAGAGGTGATGACTGTGAAATCTATGATTAAATGTAAAATGCCTGTTTCAATTTGTCTGCTCTCTAGAGTCATGAAATGAGTGTAGCCTCTCACTGTTCTGTCTGGTGCAGGCTTTTTCATTTGTGAAACTTTGACAGTAGTGCAGGAGGACTGGGTATATCTTACTATATAG
>NW_020666550.1:0-2612 GCF_002925995.2 Terrapene triunguis | reverse complement strand
GCCTTCCTGAAATCCATTGTCTCTATTTTGCTGTTCTCCCTTCTACCCTTCCTTAGAATTGCAAACTCTATGATTTCATGATCACTTTCACCCAGGCTGCCTTCTACTTTCAAATTCTCAACGAGTTCCTCCCTATTTGTTAAAATCAAGTCTAGAACAGCTTCTATGCTAGTGACTTTCACTTTAGTCACTAGCATATAATGCTCTGCCAGGCATGGCTGGGGTTAGCTTACAGAAGCTATGTTACACATTGTGCTAAATGTATAACACAGTTTAACATTCCATTGCATCTCCCCCTTTAGTTCTGCATTACTACCATTATGTACGCTATATGTACACTATCACACTATCTTTGAAGTTCAGTACTGTTCAGTCTGTTAAGTCTCTCTGAATCGTACTGGTTTTCTAAGTACACGACCTGAACGTGTTACAATTTGGTCATCTGGCTGTGGTCGATTTGGAATCCTTGAGTCTTCTTCTTGTTCTGCATCTGCCATCTGTAGAGTTTGCTCTGCTGACTGTTCTTTATGAGGAAGAAACCGTAGATGTTGACCATTTCATAAGAACATAAGAACGGCCGTACTGGGTCAGACCAAAGGTCCATCTAGCCCAGTATCCTGTCTACCGACAGTGGTCAATGCCAGATGCCCCAGAGGGAGTGAACCTAACAGGTAATGATCAAGTGATCTCACTCCTGCCATCCATCTCCATCCTCTGACATACAGAGTCTAGGGACACCATTCCTTACCCATCCTGGCTAATAGTCATTAATGGACTTAACCTCCATCATCCCTTATCCAGTTCTCCTTTAAACGCTGTTATAGTCCTAGCCTTCACAACCTCCTCAGGCAAGGAGTTCCACAAGTTGACTGTGCGCTGTGTGAAGAACTTCCTTTTATTTGTTTATTTGTTTTAAACCTGCTGCCCATTAATTTCATTTGGTGGCCCCTAGTTCTTGTATTATGGGAATAAGTAAATAACTTTTCTTTATCTACTTTCTCCACATCACTCATGATTTTATATACCTCTATCATATCCCCCCCTTAGTCTCCTCTTTTCCAAGCTGAAAAGTCCTAGCCTCTTTAATCTCTCCTCATATGGGACCCCGTTCCAAACCCCTAATCATTTTAGTTGCCCTTCTCTGAACCTTTTTTAGTGCCAGTATATCTTTTTTGAGATGAGGAGACCACATCTGTACGCAGTATTCAAGATGTGGGCGTACCATCGATTTATATAAGGGCAATAATATATTTTCCGTTTTATTCTCTATCCCCTTTTTAATGATTCCTAACATCCTGTTTGCTTTTTTGACTGCCTCTGCACACTGCGTGGACGTCTTCAGAGAACTATCCACGATGACTCCAAGATCTTTTTCCTGATTCGTTGTAGCTAAATTAGCCCCCATCATACTGTATGTATAGTTGGGGTTATTTTTTTCCAATGTGCATTACTTTACATTTATCCACATTAAATTTTATTTGCCATTTTGTTGCCCAATCACTTAGTTTTGTAAGATCTTTTTGAAGTTCTTCACAGTCTGCTTTGGTCTTAACTATCTTGAGCAGTTTAGTATCATCTGCAAACTTTGCCACCTCACTTTTTACCCTTTTCTCCAGATCATTTATGAATAAGTTGAATAGGATTGGACCTAGGACTGACCCTTGGGGAACACCACTAGTTATTCCTCTCCATTCTGAGAATTTACCATTTATTCCTACTCTTTGTTCCCTGTCTTTTAACCAGTTCTCAATCCATGAAAGGACCTTCCCTTTTATCCCATGACAACTTAATTTATGTACGAGCCTTTGGTGAGGGACCTTGTCAAAGGCTTTCTGGAAATCTAAGTATACTGTGTCCACTGGATCCCCCTTGTCCACATGTTTGTTGACCCCTTCAAAGATTAGTAAGACACGATTTCTCTTTACAGAAACTATGTTGACTTTTGCCCAACAATTTATGTTCTTCTACGTGTCTGACAATTTTATTCTTTACTATTGTTTCAACTAATTTGCCCAGTACTGACGTTAGACTTACCGGTCTGTAATTGCCGGGATCACCTCTAGAGCCCTTTTTAAATATTGGCGTTACATTAGCTATCTTCCAGTCATTGGGTACAGAAGCCGATTTAAAGAACAGGTTACAAACCATAGTTAATAGTTCCGCAACTTCACATTTGAGTTCTTTCAGAACTCTTGGGTGAATGCCATCTGGTCCCAGTGACTTGTTAATATTAAGTTTATCAATTAATTCCAAAACCTCCTCTAGTGACACTTCAATCTGTGACAGTTCCTCAGATTTGTCACCTACAAAAGCCGGCTCAGGTTTGGGAATCTCCCTAACATCCTCAGCCGTGAAGACTGAAGCAAAGAATCCATTTAGTTTCTCCGCAATGACTTTATCGTCTTTAAGCGCTCCTTTTGTATCTCGATCATCAAGGGGCCCCACTGGTTGTTTAGCAGGCTTCCTGCTTCTGATGTACTTAAAAAATGTTTTGTTATTACCTTTTGAGTTTTTGGCTAGCCGTTCTTCAAACTCCTCTTTGGCTTTTCTTATTACATTTTTACACTTAATTGGCAGTGTTTATGCTCCTTTCTATTTACCTCACTAGGATT
>NW_020666549.1:0-1336 GCF_002925995.2 Terrapene triunguis | reverse complement strand
TGAGGTGTCTGGGGGGAGCTGCAGGCGGATTCCCCCCTGCGGCGGCGGCGGCGGCGGCGGCGGCTGCTGCTCCCCCCAGACACCTCAGCTCTGCGAAGCTGAAGAGCGGAGCTGCCCGAGCGCTACCGGCTTCACAGTTTGCCGGGAAGGAAAAACCAGACGTATGGTAACCCTAGTCCTTCCTGAACCGTTTATACCCATCCACAACAGTGCTCCAGTGAGTTACTCCACCAAGTCTCTGTTATTCCAATCACATCATAGTTCTTTGACTGTGCCAGGACTTCCAATTCTTCCTGCTTGTTTCCCAGGCTTCTTGCGTTCGTGTACATGCACCTAAGATAACTAGCCGATTGCCCTACTTTCTCAGTATGAATCAGGAGCTCCCCACCCTGTTGCACCCTCCTCCTTGTGTTTCCTCTCGGTATCCCACTTCCCCACTTACCTCAGGGCTTAGCTCTCCATCCCCTGGCAAACCTAGTTTCAAACCGTCATCACTAGGTTAGCAAGCCTGCCTGCGAAGATACTCTTCCCTCTCTTCGTTAGGTGGATCCCGTCTCTTCCTAGCAATCCTTCTTCCCAGAACAACATCCCATGGTCAAAGAATCCAAAGCCCTCTCTCCGACACCACCTGCGTAACCATGCATTTACCTCCACAATTCGACGGTCCCCACCTTGGCCTTTTCCTTCAACAGGAAGGATGGACGAGAACAGGACTTGCACCTCAAACTCCTTTATCCTTCTTCCCAGAGCCACGTAGTCTGCAGTGACCCGCTCAAGGTCATTCTTGGAAATATCATTGGTGCCCACGTGGAGAAGTAGGAAGGGGTAGCAGTCTGAGGGCTTGATCAGTCTCAGCAGACACTCCATCACATCCTGAATTCTAGCTCCTGGCAAGCAGCACACTTCTCGAGTCTCTTGGTCTGGTTGGGAGGGAGTTCCCGACCATGACCACGTGTCGCCTCCTCTTGGGAGTGGTGGTCATGCAGTGCTAAGTCAAATGCCTCAGAGAAGACTAAGTATATTACAACAACGCTATTACCTTTATCAACCAAACTTGTCATCCCATCAAAAAATATATCAAGCTAATTTGACAGGATCTATTTTACATAAACCCATGTTGATTTGCAATATTTACATTACCCTCCTTTAATTCCTTATTAATCAAGTCCCATATCAGCTGCTCCATTATCTTGCCCAGGATTGATGTCAGGCTGACAGGCCTATAACTATCTGGGTCATACTGTTTACCCTTTTTAAATATTAGCACAATGTTAGCTTTCTTCCAGTCTTCTGGGACTACTGTAATGCTCCAAGACTGAATGAAAATCAACAGTGA
>NW_020666548.1:0-1121 GCF_002925995.2 Terrapene triunguis | reverse complement strand
TTTCCCAGGGGTCTGGCTGTTGGGTCTTGCTGAAATGCTCAATGTCCGACTCACCACCTTATTTGGGATAGGGAAGGAATTTTCCAGCAAATCAAATTGCCAGAGACCCTGTTTGTTTGTTTTTGCCTACCTCTGCCATATGGGGCATGTATCATTTACAGATGTTAAACTCCAATAAATGGTGGACTCTCTGTAACTTGAAATCTGTACATCATTATTTGAGGACTTCAGTAAGTCAGCCAAAGTTTACGGGTAAATTGCAGGAGTGGGTGGGGAGGTTCTGTGGCCTGCAATGTGCAGGAGGTCAGAGTAGACGGATCATGATGGTCCCTTATGACATTAAAGTCTATGGGTTATTTCTTACTTTGTAATTGTAATTGAAAGGCATGTTTTTGGTGCAAACAAAGGTTTGAATTAATCAACCTGAGTGTCTTGGACCCAAGTGTCTGGCATTCACACCCAACAATTAAATAGAAGCATCATGCAAGTGTGAACCAATTGACCAGCACCATTCTCTTCCCACAGTCTCAGAGGCTCATCCCAATTTCCATTCCTAGATCCATTTTAGGTACCTTTGAACTTCCTCAGAGTCTCCGATAGCACAATAGTTTTCTGGGAGAAATCGCTGACTTGCTCTTCCAGTTCAGGAGAAATCTCCTTTGGCCCCTGGAACTTCCCCTTCTCACACCTAGAGAGAAAAAATTTCATGTGATTATATTTCATTGTGTGACTCATTATAAATTCTGGCTAGTGAGTCGCTGCTCTAATGGGCCTGGAGTTCAAATTCCTCGACTTCTCCCAGCCTCAAAGCAGGTGCAACACAGCCCATGGCCGTACAACCTTCCCTTCAAAGGATTCATTAATATTGTTCAACTCTGGTCTGGCAAGATCAGCTCTGGGGACAAAAGGGGAATTGAGTCTCCATGGCCAATTTACTCCTTGGCCGCCATGCTCTGAGGGACAGGAGGTTCCCAGGTGAAGTGCTGTAGAAATCTGCCCTCTAGGAACTAGACTGAGACACCAACTCCCCCCGCCCTAGCTCATTCCACACAGGTCTCCAAACAGTCCTCAGGCTGGGAAAGACTCTTGACCACTGCTGCCCTGGGCTGAATGGTAACCAG
>NW_020666547.1:0-5342 GCF_002925995.2 Terrapene triunguis | reverse complement strand
GGGGGCAGGAGTGGGGTGAGGGATCGGAGCAGTCAATGGGACAGGGAGCAGAGGGGTTTAGATGGGTCGGGAGTTCTGGGGGGGGGGCTGTCAGGGGGTGGGGAGTGGTTGGATGGGGCGTGGGAGTCCCAGGGGTCTGTCTGGGGGTGGGGGTGTGGATAAGGGTTGGAGCAGTCAGGGTACAGGTAGGGTCCTAGGGGGCCAGTTAGGATGGGGGGAGGGTCTCAGGAGGGGGCAGTCAGGGGACAAGAGGCAGGGAGGCTCTCTTAATGGCTCTCCATGCGTCTCTGGACCCTCTCAGCTGTCGGGCTTGGACGGAAACATTGCCTGAGGGTAGTGAGAGAATGGGTTATCGGTGAGGTGGGGGTGGGCGTGAGCCCGGTCAATAGGGGCAACCCCTACCAAGATCTGAGCCTTTTCTCACACGCCCGTTAGAGCTCGACATTATGCTGTTTGGGACCCCTCTTTGAGGAAAGCCTCTGGATTGCAAGTCCAACCGCTACCTCCTCGTGGTGAGAGCCGGTAACTGGCTTGGATAGCCAGGCGGATTGCGGAGGACGAACCCACATCCCACATTCAGTGGGGTGTGGGACGGGGTTGGGCAGCCCCATATGGTGCCACATGGATGCCCCCCTGGTAAGGGTAGCCTCCCCCAGGTACGGGTTGACTCCCCCTGGTAAAGGTTAGATTCCCCCTGGTAAGGGTAGTCTCCCCCAGGCACGGGTTAGTTTCTCCCTGGAAAGGGTAAGTTTCCCCCAGGTACGGGTTAGTTTCCCCCTGGAAAGGGTTAGTTTCCCCCTGAGAAGGGTAAATCTTTTAGCTATGGAAAAAAGTAATTTATATTTTTATACCGGATTGGCGCTGGACCGGGTTAATAACGCCCCCGCTGTTGGCTTTGATGCCCCGGCTGACAGTGTTAAATATATTAGGGGTGTGATCAGGGTCGCTGGACCAATGGATAAAATGGTGTGGACTATAATGAAGTCTCATGAGCATGAGAGTGAGAATCAAGTCCTCCCAGTGGAGCATGGAGAGGAGGTAGAGGAGAATGTTTGTGATGATCATGGTGAGGAGATTTTATCTATCTTACCGATGGTTTTTACAAGGGACACTTTTAATGATTTAACTATGGAAAGTTTCAATCCAGATTTTAAGTATTTAAGTACATTTGATGATCCATATGTTAGCGAATCGGGATATCTTAATGCTCATTTAGTTAATGGGTCTAGTTTATTAAATAGTTTTAGACCAAGTACTGATTTTAATAGGGATCGTAATAAGGATCTTAACAGTACTGGTAGTAATATAAATATATTAGAAAGTAGTTCGTGGAAGGATGGGGTTTTTTATTTAGAGTATCCCGTTGATAGTTTTAATTGTCCAATATGTCCCCAGATATTACCAACATTTGGTAAATGGGCCAAACACATTAATGTGGTTCATAAAAGTAAAGCCATACGAGTTGTATGTAGTAAATGTGGAAAATCTTCTCAATATCATAATATAGCTTGCCACTACCCCAAGTGCATACCCAAGAAGGCGGATACCCCAATGAAGAGCCATACGTGCTCGGTCTGTGGGCTTGGTTTTCATACTAGATCTGGATTGAGCCAACACTGTAGACATAGACACCCTGCTGTGAGGAATGAGCAAAGAAAAGAAGATATGGCTGCTAAAAGTAAGATCAAAGAGGGATCGACTAGATCTCGTATATGGACCAAAGATGAGGTTGCGCAGCTTATACAGTTGGAAAGGAAATATATTGGGAAAAGGAATATAAATAAATGTATTGAGAGCGAGATGAGGACCAAAACGAATAAACAAATATCAGATAAAAGACGAGAATTAGCAAAGAAGAAGTTAGTGGTAACAGGAGATAGGGAGGAAGTGACTGAGGTAGAGGACATTAGAGTAAATATATTAGAAATTCCGCCCCCAAGAGAGAGGATTTTCCCACTAAAAGGACACCCAGAAGTGGATTTAGTGGAGAAAATATGTAAACGGGGAAAACAAAGTAGGGAGGGAAGAGAAATAATAAATAGTTTAGGGGAAATTGAAGGATTATTAAAGGAGGATTTAACAAAAGCTCTCGGTTGGGCAATGTTGGAAAAATTATGTTATTCATTAGTAGAGGGAAAGGACCCTAGAAATGAAAGTCAAATAGAGTTGAGGAATAAAGGAAAAGGGAAGATGAGAAAGGAGGGGAGAAGGAAGCAATTTAATGCAATTAGGAGATATGCTACAAAGAAAGCTAAGTATAAATTCTATCAACAATTATTTGATAAGGATAGAAGAAGATTGACTCGCATTATAATGGGAGAGCCAGATAAGGCTAAGTGTGCTATCCCTATGAAAGAAATTGAGGAATACTATGTCAATATTTTGGGAACAATTGGACATGGTAATATGATAGGGTGGCCATCATCCACAGAGAATGCGGATAATGATATATTAATGAGTCCGATCTCTGTGGATGAGATTAGAATAGCTTTAAGAGAAATAAGAAAAGATAGTGCTCCTGGCCCAGATAAAGTAAAAGTGAGCAATTTGTGGGATATTTTTAATTTAGACTCCTTAATACTTACAAAAATTTTTAATATATGGTTTCTAAATAGACAGGTACCAGATGAATTTAAGAAAAATAGAACGATTTTAATACCAAAGACACAAGATGAGGAGGAAATGAAGAAGTTAACATCTTGGAGACCATTGACAATTGGGTCAGTTTGGATTAGAATCTATACCAAAATATTAGCAAAAAGACTGGTGGAAACAGTTAAGATATGTAGTAGACAAAAAGGGTTTATATCCGCCCCTGGGTGTGAGGAAAATATTGCTATATTAGATAATTTGATTAAAGGGGCTAAACGAAATGGGAATGAAATTGCAATAGTGTTCGTAGATCTGGCTAAAGCATTTGATTCTGTGGGACACGGACATATAATAGCCGGGTTGAGAAGATTTGGTATAGATGAACATTTTATAGATATTATTAGGGACCTTTATGATAATTGCACAACTAGGGTATGGGTGGGTGATGAAGCTACTGAGTCTATTTTAATTAGGAGGGGGGTCAAGCAGGGTGACCCGTTGTCCCCAATTTTGTTTAATATTGCTATGGATCCCCTTTTAACTAGATTAGAAGTAGAAGGAAGTGGTTTTTATGTTAAGGGTAATGGTGTCACGTCATTGGCTTTTGCCGATGATGTGGCAATTTTAAGTAGCTCATATAAAGGAATGATTAAAAATTTGGGTATCTTAGAGGAGTTTTGTAAAAATACTAATCTCTCTGTTAATGTGAAGAAAACGAAAGGCTTTCATATTTTAACTAAACATAAAACCTATGTAGTTAATCCTAAGGATAATTGGCAGATAGGGTCAGAGGAGATTGAATATGTTCAACCAGGGGATTTTGAAAAATATTTAGGGGCTAGAATAGATCCCTGGATAGGTGTAGGGGGACCGGTACTTAAAGAAAAATTGAAAGATTGGAGTGAGAATTTAATTAAGGCCCCATTAAAACCGGCCCAAAAAATATTAATTTTACAGACATATATCTTACCGAAGCTATTTTATAATCTTCTTTTAATAGAACCCCCTTTTAATCTTTTAGACGATCTTGATGTGTTAGTTAGAAAAATAGTTAAAGAGATTTTACATTTACCTCAGTGTACCACAGATGGGATATTTTATTCTAGAGGTAGGGATGGTGGTTTAGCTCTCACTAAGTTTAGTGTGCAAATCCCAAATATGTTAATTCGTAAATGGAGGAGACATATTGTCTCGAGAGATGATTGGATGGACCTATCTTATCTATATGCAGGAGAAAATCTTGTGGATAAAATATTGTCATTTAGTGCAGTAACATCTCATCCCAAGAAATGGAGGGAAGAGGAATTTTTAAGATGGTCGGAACTGAGATGTCAGGGAATAGGGATAAAATATTTTAAAAATGATTTAATTAGTAATTCGATTTTTAGAAACTCTAGTAAAGTTAAATCGTCAGCGTATATCGCAGCATTGCAGCTTAGGGCAAATATTTATCCTACTAGGGAGACATTAGCAAGAGGAAGAGGAGGTGTGAATGCTCTTTGTAGATGGTGCGGTAAAGTGCGGGAGACTGTTCCCCATATCTCAGGACAATGTTATAAGACTAAGAATGCTAGGATAAAAAGGCATAATAGAGTAGTGTCTGCAGTTGTAGATAAGGTTGGTAAATTAGGGTGGAAGGCAATGATAGAGCCCCATTTGAGAAATAGTAAGGGTGAGTTAAGAAAGCCAGATATTATATTTATAAAAGGAGATACAGCAGTGGTGGTTGATGTTACAGTGCGATGGGAGGATAATGCCGGAAGTTTGGAACAAGCCCACAGTGAGAAGGTGGCTTATTATCTTGAGTTAGAGGAAGAAATTAAAAACTTAACGGGAGGTAAAAATATTCACTTCTTTGGTTTTGTGCTTGGGGCGCGTGGCAAGTGGAGTGAAGGTAATAATGATTTGTTACAATTATTGGGAATGGACAGAAGTAAAAATTTTAAGGAGAGTATATGTAGACTTGTTTTATATTCCACTATTGGTATGATGGCTATATTCAGTGACAGGTAAAGATCCCGGAGTTTCCATTCCGTGTATCTTGCCAAAACTAAATTTTAGCTATTTTGGTTTCCATGCTCTAAATTTTCAAATTTTTAATATTGTTTTGAACATTAACTTATTTAGTGTTATTTAATATCTGTCCTTCAATAGAATGGTTTTAATTATATAATAAATACTTATTAATGGATGAAATTCCAATTTAAATTATTAGTTTATTTTTTTTTTTTAACTACTGGATGTGGATGCGGACTGGCCGCGTATAATAACCAGGAAAGGGCAGGTAGTCACGCCTGTACATAAATAGGGGGTGGAGTCCTGGGGGGCAGTTAGGGGCAGGGGTCCCAGGAGGGGGCAGTCAGGGGACAAGGAGCTGGGGGGAGGGTTGGGAGTTCTGAGGGGGGCGGGAATGGGATGAGCAGGGGCGGGGCTAGGGCAGGATGGGGGCGGGGCTGGGGCGGGGCTCCTCCCGTCCTCTTTTTTGCTTGCTGAAATATGGTAACCCTACACAGACACCTGCTGTGAAACATGAACTCTCTTTCCATTAGACAGTTACCAGGCAGCTTAGCTGATGGTGTATGAGCTTCAGAATTCCTCTTGTGCAAGCTGACACAGGCCATATGCATTGCAGTGGTAAGAGTTTCAGACTATGTTTACCAATTCAAATTCTTTTGAATGAACATACTGGTACAATAAAGGTAAAAGGCCAGAAATGTTAAGGACCTGTCTGAGGATATACAGTAAGGACC
>NW_020666546.1:0-1188 GCF_002925995.2 Terrapene triunguis | reverse complement strand
CAAAAAAAAAAAAAAAAAGCCACAATCGCGATCTGCGGCGGCAATTCGGCGGGAGGTCCTTCGCTCCGAGCGGGAGTGAGGGACTGTCCGCCGAATTGCCACCGAATGGCTGGACCTGCCGCCCCTCTCCGGAGTGGCCGCCCCAAGCACCTGCTTGCCACGCTGGTGCCTGGAGCCGGCCCTGGTCAAAATAGACCTGTAAGGAGATGGTTTTGTCACTGACTAAATATGGAGATGAAGATAATAAAAGTAAATAATTAGCATGTCCCAAGTTCCTTGCTTCTGAAATCTCAAAGAATTTAGCAGAAGTTAATACGGTCCCACAGTCCCCCTCTGATGGAGATAGGTATTACTGTCCCATTTTACAGGCTCATCTGTCTTAATGCACCCGTTTTCAACCGTGGTCTCTAATTTTGGGTGTCCCAGTTTTTGGGTGACCAACTTGAGACATTTAGGATCTGATATGCAGAGGTGCTGAGTGCAGCTTCCAGTGGCCACCCAAAAGATGGAGGCAACTGAAATGAGAGCCCACTTTTCAAAGATATGCTGTTTGCTGAAATAGTGTCTTATGTGCTTTCTGAATCGTTTGATCATCTTGCTACCTTGGAATCCTTTTTGACACTAAATTGCATGATGTGCCCGTTGGACAATACAGAAAAAAATACATTTTCCCAAATGATTTTGTCTGTGGTTCATTTCGTTGCAAAAGCTACAAGGACCTTTTGTAGGTCTTGCTCTACTTCTCTCCCGTGCCCAGTGGCTCCTGGTCCTCTCTGTGCTTTTGCTGCAGTTTCCGTCCTGTCCTCTGAGCTGGTTTGCATGTCCCAACACCCGCTTTGATGCCTGTGTGGCTTCCCTGTTTTTCCCAGTGTGTCTCATTTTGGAAAAACCCACCATCTGCCTTAAACAGACTGGGTATAGAAGGTTCAATGACTCATCATTCAGTCATATGCACACTGCTTTTTCCAAATACGCTTATTTGGCTTGAACTGAACCTTACAGCTAAAGGAGCTTAGAGATCTCTGCCTGGATCTTGGAAACCTATGCTCTTGTAGTATTGCAAGATCATATCCCAGAAGGGTTCACCCTAGCCTTTATCCTCCTGAAATAATTAACTAAAATGAGCAGCATGTCATTAGAATAAGATTTAACCCCTCTAAATCTTACCCACTTCATGTAGAGCACCTT
>NW_020666545.1:0-1074 GCF_002925995.2 Terrapene triunguis | reverse complement strand
TGGAAATCTTATTTTTGGTGAATAACCTCCGTTCAGTTAGTTTCTTCCAGGCACCTTTGATCTCCTTGTTCCTCATGCTGTAGATGATCGGATTCATCAGAGGAGGCACCACGGAAAAAAGCACACCACAAGATCCAGACCTGATGTAGAGAGGGAGATGGGCTTCATGTAAGCAAAAACAGCAGTACAAAATAACAAGGAGACCACAGTGCAGTGAGGAAGTCAGGTGGAGAAGGCTTTATGCCGACCCTGCTCAGAGGGAATTCTCAGCACTGTTTTGAAGATCTGAATATACGACACAATTATAAAACCAAAGCAGCTTAAGCCTAAGAATATGTTAAAGGAAAGAACCACAGTTTCACCAAGGTACAGGTCAGAGCAGGCCAGGTTGAGTATTTGGGGGATTTCACAGTACAACTGACCCACCATGTTGCCTCCACAGAAGGTTATTGCAAACGGGTTCCCAATGTGCAGTATAGAAAGGAGAATTCCAGTGATCCAGGCACTGGCTGCCATTTGGACACAAGCTCTCCTGTTCATTATCATCTCATAGTGCAGTGATTGGCAGATGGCGACATATCGGTCGTACGCCATGATGGTAACAAAAGCAAAGTCAACTGCAGTGAAGAAGATGCAGAGAAAGACTTGGGTAACACATCCAGCATAAGAAATGGACCAGGTGTTTAACAGGGAGTTGGCCACGGACTTGGGAACAGTGAGGGAGATGAATCTGAGGTCTAAGACGGACAGATTCATCAGGAAGAAGTACATGGGTGTGTGAAAGTGATGGTCAAGCACTTCAAGGATGATAACAAGGAGATCCCCTGTCAGGGCTACCAGGTAAATCCCTAGAAACAGGATAAAGTGTAAAATACGCAGCCCCCGAACATCGGAGAATACCAGAAGAAAGAACTCAGTCACGGTGGTTCGGTTGGACATTTTCTTTCTCAGTACATCATGTGCTGCCTGGGGAGGGGGAAGGACAAGGGCAATGTCAGGAGAGAGCGTTCCTCACCTCTAGCAATCACACCAGTAGTGAACTGCATTGTGACACCAGTGTAAATTGCCACAGCT
>NW_020666544.1:0-1685 GCF_002925995.2 Terrapene triunguis | reverse complement strand
TGCATACTTTGCCACCTCACTTTTTACCCCTTTCTCCAGATCATTTATGAATAAGTTGAATAGGATTGGTCCTAGGACTGACCCTTGTGGAACACCACTAGTTACCCCTCTCCAATCTGAAAATTTACCATTTATTCCTACTCTTTGTTCCCTGTCTTTTAACCAGTTCTCAATCCATGAAAGGATCTTCCCGCTTATTCCATTACAACTTAATTTACATAAGAGCCTTTGGTGAGGGACCTTGTCAAAGGCTTTCTGGAAATCTAAGTACACTCTGTCCACTGGATCCCCCTTGTCCACATGTTTGTTGACCCCTTCAAAGAACTCTAATAGATTAGTAAGACAGGATTTCCTTTTACAGAAACCATGTTGACTTTTGCCCAACAATTTATGTGCTTCTATGTGTCTGACAATTTTATTCTTTACGATTGTTTCAACTAATTTGTCCAGTACTGACGTTAGACTTACTGGTCTCTAATTGCCAGGATCACCTCTAAAGCCCTTTTTAAATATTGGTGTTACATTAGCTATCTTCCAGTCATTGGGTACAGAAGCTGATTTAAAGGACAGGTTAGAAACCATAGTTAGTAGTTCCACAACTTCACATTTGAGTTCTTTCAGAACTCTTGGGTGAATGTCATCTGGTCCCGGTGACTTGTTAATGTTAAGTTTATCAATTAATTCCAAAACCTCCTCTAGTGACACTTCAATCCGTGACAGTTCCTCAGATTTGTCACCTACAAAATCTGGCTCAGGTTGGAAATCTCCCTAACACCCTCAGCCGTGAAGACTGAAGCAAAGAATTCATTTAGTTTCTCCACAATGACTTTATCATCTTTAAGTGCTCCTTTTGTATCTCGATCATCCAGGCGCCCCGCTGGTTGTTTATCAGGCTTTCTGCTTCTGATGTACTTAAAAAACATTTTGTTATTACCTTTTGAGTTTTTGGCTAGCTGTTCTTCAAACTCCTTTTTGGAGTTTCTTATTACATTTTTACACTTATTTTGGCAGTGATATGCTCGTTTCTATTTACCTCACTAGGATTTGACTTCCACTTTTTAAAAGATGCCTTTTTATCTCCCACTGCTTCTTTTACATGGTTGTTAAGCCACGGTGGCTCTTTTTTAGTTCTTTTACTGTGTTCTTTAATTTGGGGCATACGTTTAAGTTGGGCCTCTATTATGGTGTCTTTGAAAAGTGACCATGCAACTTGCAGGGATTTCACTCTAGTCACTGTACCTTTTAATTTCTGTTTAACTAACCTCCTCATTTTTGCATAGTTCCCCTTTCTGAAGTTAAATGCCACAGTGTTGGGCTGTTGAGGTGTTCCTCCTACCACAGGAATGTTAAATGTTATTATATTATGGTCACTATTTCCAAGCGGTCCTGTTATAGTTACCTCTTGGACCAGGTCCTGTGCACCACTCAGGACTAAATCGAGAGCTGCCTCTCCCCTTGTGGGTTCCTGTACCAGCTGCTCCAAGAAGCAGTCATTTAAAGTATCAAGAAACTTTGTCTCTGCATTTCATCCTGAGGTGACATGTTCCCATTCAATATGGGAATAATTGAAATCCCCCACTATTATTGAGTTCTTTATTTTGATAGCCTCTCTAATCTCCCTTAGCATTTCATCGTCACTATCACTGTCCTGGTCAGGTGGTCGATAATAGAGCCCTACTGTTATA
>NW_020666543.1:0-1581 GCF_002925995.2 Terrapene triunguis | reverse complement strand
GATATTGGGGAAAATCTTTCTACCTACAAGGGTAGTTAAGCTCTGAACTAGGCTTCCAAGGGCTATTGTAGAATCCCCATCGGTGGAGATTTTTGAGAACTGGTTGGACAAAGCCCTGCCAGGGACGGTCTAGGTTTACTTGGTCCTGTCTCAGCATTGGGGGCTGGACTAGATGACCACTAGTGGTCCCTTCCAGCCCAACATTTCTATGATTAAGAGAAGGGATGAAGACAGAGCCAGAAGTCAAAGTGCCTAAAATGCCACCACCTAAACATGTTTTGGAGCCACTGCAGTTCCACAGGTTAAAGGCTTGGAGCACATTTATATAGCATGTGCACTCAAAGGTCCTGTTTTGTCACAAACCGCATAACACGGATTAATGTCTGAGGGGGTCGAGGAGATCCTCTGAGCTGCAAGGGAAAGGATCTGAGTCCGTGTCCCGGGGGTGGGGGACGACAGGGTGATCTCTCATCTTCATGTAGCCAGTGGCCTGTGCTCCCGCTGCCATGCTGGAGCCTCTGCATTCATTTATTGATCAATACAATTTGCAGAATTTTGCAGATTTTTAACATTTTTGGTGCAGAATTTTGAAATTGTTGGCGCAGAATGCCCTCAGGAGTAACAGACGCTGACAGCTGTGGTTCTGCTGGGATGCACCTCTTATGCCGAGATGATGGGAAGCCTCCAGCTAGTTTTCCAGACACCGAGAGCAGGTGCACCCACAGAGAGAGAGAGAGAATGTTTGAACAACAGGGCGCTTGAGAGATGAGTGGTATCTGCAGGGTCTCTATCACTCCAACTAGTGATGTGCCGCTGGTCATGAACAGCAGTGCTGGTCGAGAGAGCTCTCGCGTGTGGGAGGCAAGCCCGGACGGAGCGCTGGCTGCCTGTTCAGCGAGGATCCCAGTTTATTCCTGAGGTTCTCGGAATGAGAGTAACACACAAGGGCCTGCCAGCCTTCCCACTGACATCAGAACAGACTAAACCAGAGACTAGAGCTGATACACATCGAAAAACTATACCCACGGTGCAGATACTTATCAGGGCCTCACATCCTGCTGCTAAACTCCATGCAGTGAGAGAGGGACTCTCCATGACAGAGTTTGAGCAGCTCTGGTAATTGCATTGCAGGCCCATGGGCCTGGCAGGACTTACAGAAAAAGATTGTGTTCTTTATTCTAATAAAGCTCCTCATTCAGCATTACAAGAAACTGACTCATTCTCTGAATCTTTGCCGCTGGCCTGTGGTTCACAGCTGACCCTTCCACTTCCCTCTCCAAAGAGAATGGATTTGAGCAGCACCCGCCTCCTGCCCCACTCCTAAAACCTGAGGCCAGCGCTCTGAGGGGTCAAGCTGGAGGCTGAGGAGATTAGAGCCTCTTTCCCCATGGAGATGAGGGCGGGAGCTTGGCAGCTTTGCAAGTTAGTACTTCCAGTGCGGGATCTGGCCTTGAGTCCCCCCATGGCCTCTTGCTTGCTGCCGCAGTGGGGGAAGCAGAGAGCTCAGGAGCTCCCCGCTGCACTTCCCCACTTCCTGCAGCCATGCAGGAGTGGGGCTGATAGGCTGCTCTGAGAAGGTAA
>NW_020666542.1:0-1365 GCF_002925995.2 Terrapene triunguis | reverse complement strand
TGTGGGATGTTTGTGTAGAGAGCCTCTACATCCATGGTGGCTAGGATTTTGTTTTCTGGGAGGTCACCAACGCATTGTAGTTTTCTCAGGAAATCTGTGGTGTCACGGAGATAGCTGGGAGTGCTGGTGGCATAGGGTCTGAGTAGGGAGTCCACATATCCAGACAGTCCTTCAGTGAGAGTGCCAATGCCCGAGATGATGGGGGTGTCCAGGATTTCCAGGTTTGTGGATCTTGGGTAGTAGATAGAATAACCCCGGTCGGGGCTCTAAGGGTATGTTGATTTGTTCCTGTGTTAGTGTAGGGAGTGTCCTGAGTAGATGGTGCAGTTTCTTAGTGTATTCCTCAGTGGGATCTGAGGAAAGTGGCCTGTAGAATTTGGTATTGGAGAGTTGTCTGGCAGCCTCCTTCTGGTAGTCAGACCTGTTCATGATGACAACAGCACCTCTTTTATCAGCCTCTTTGATGATAATGTCAGGGTGGTTTCTGAGGCTGTGGATGGCATTGCGTTCTGCACGACTTAGGTTATGAGGCAAGCGATGTTGTTTTTCCACAATTTCTGCCTGTGCACGTCGGCGGAAGCATTCTATGTATAGGTCCAGGCTGTCACTTCGACCCTCAGGAGGAGTCCATGTGGAGTTCTTCTTCCTGTGTTGTTGGTGGGAGGGTATCTGTGTATAAGTGCGCTGTTCAGTGTTATCTTGAAAGTATTCTTTGAGTCGGAGGCGGCGAAAGTAGGCTTCCAGATCACCGCAGAACTGTATCATGTTCATGGGCGTGCTGGGGCAAAAAGAGAGTCCCCGAGATAAGACAGACTCTTCTGCTGGGTTGAGTGTGTAGCTGGATAAATTGACGATATTGCTGGGTGAGTTAGGGGTACCCCTGTTGTGGCCCCATGTGGCAGGTAGGATTTTAGACAGCTTACAGTCCTTTTTCCTTTGTAAGAGAGGTGAAGTGTGCAATGTAGATCTCCTGTCTTATTTTAGTAAAGTCCATTTGTGTGGAGGGTTGGTTATTTATGAGAGTCTCCAGGTTGAAGAGCTCTTTCTTGATGTTTTTCTGTTTGCTGTATAGGATGCTGATCAGGTGGTTCCTCAGTTTCTTTGATAGTGTATGGCATAATCTCTCACTGTGGTCTGTGCAGTATGTAGATAGCAATGGATTTTTCACCTTCAGTCCATTTGGTATGATGTCCATCCGTTTGCATTTGGAAAGGAATATGATATCTGTCTGTATTTGTGCAAGTTTCTTCATGAGGTTGATAGATTTCCATTCCATACGGCTAAATGCAGTGCCTTGCATGGTGTCAAGTATCAGAGCGGTAGCCGTGTTAGTCTGAATCTGTAAAAAGCAACAGAGGGTCCTGT
>NW_020666541.1:0-9491 GCF_002925995.2 Terrapene triunguis | reverse complement strand
GGCCAGTGGTTAGTGCTTTTGGGCCCTTTTCTTTGTTGTGTGTCGCTTCCGAAAACTCTGCTCTCGGAATTCCGTGAGGTTCCGTGGGTGTCACTAAGAACAGAATTTGTCTCGGTGGCTCTACTTTAGGCAGCACAGATAGAAAGCTTTTATTAACCAAATGTCTAAATAGGGAGCTTGCTATATTCCCTTTCAAAATTGTCATTGGAACCTCCTCCTCCTCCTCCTCCTCCCACTTTAAACCACTGGTGTGGTTTACAGACTTTTAAAATCATTACACAGAAGTAAGGCACAGTTAAAAGAACAAGTGGGTTACCTTTAAGAATTGGGAGTGTGGCTCTTGTGGAATCTGTAAGCACACTTTTGTTTTAACTCTGCCTGTTTATCATAGAATCATAGAATATCAGGGTTGGAAGGGACCTTGGGAGGTCATCTAGTCCAACCCCCTGCTCAAAGCAGGACCAATCCCCAGACCGATTTTTGCCCCAGATCCCTAAATGGCCCCCTCAAGGATTGAGCGCACAACCCTGGGTTTAGCAGGCCAATGCTCAAACCACTGAGCTATCCCTCCCCCCACGGCTGCCTGTGCAGATGTATGAGATCTTTTCTCCTTTCCTTTCTGTTTGTAGTCAAATCCTGCTTTCCCACCTGGACCATACCAGCCGCAAACTTATGTAAGTCTTTATAACATTATTTTGTGGTTGACGTTACTGGGGAGGTGGGTACTTTTTAAATCTGAAGTGCTGAAAGATGAAGTGAAAAAGAATTCCGGCCGAGAATGTGATTTCAGAGAGCCAAAAGACTGTCAGGAGGAGTGAATTCTCTGAATTGTCACATTGGGAAAAAATAACGCCCACCGGGTTATCCAACAGTGGAAAGGTTAGTGTACAGAACAGCTTTCTTATGGGAAAGGTTCCATAGCCATTGATGGACCTAGGCTCTATGAACTTATCTAGTTCTTTTTGAACCCTGTTATAGTCTTGGCCTTCACAACATCTTCTGGCAAGAAATTCCACAGACCAACTGTGCGTTGTGTGAAATACTTCATTTTGTTTGTTTTAAACCTGCTGCCTATTCAAGTAAGGTGACCCTTACTTCTTATGTTATGAGAAGGAGTAAATAACCATTCCTTATTTACTTTCTCCACACCAGTCATGATTTAATAGACCCGTATCATATTCCCCCTTAGTCGTCTCTTTTCCAAGCTGAAAATCCCAATCTTATTAATCTCTCCTCATACGGCAGCCGTTCCATACCCCTAATCATTTTTGTTGCCCTTTTCTGAACCTTTTCCAATTTCAATATATCTTTTTTGAGATAGGGTGACCACATCTGCACGCAGTATTCAAGATGTGGGTGTACCATGGATTTATATAGAGACAATATGACATTTTCTGTCTTATTATCGATCCCTTTCTTAATGATTCCCAACATTCTGTTTGCTTTTTTGACTGCCGCTGCACATTGAGTGCATTTTCAGAGAACTATCCACAATGACTCCAAGATCTCTTTCTTGAATGGTAACAGCTAATTTAGACCCCATCATTTTATACGTACAGTTGGGATTATGTTTTCCAATGTGCATTACTTTGCATTTATCAACATTGAATTTCATCTGCCATTTTGTTGCCCAGTCACCCGGTTTTGAGAGATCCTTTTGTAGCTCTTCTCAGTCTGCCTGGGATTTAACTATCTTGAGTAGTTTTTTTTATCATCTGCAAATTTTGTCACCTCGCTGTTTCCTCCTTTTTTCAGATCATTGATGAATATGTTGACTAGGACTGGTCCCAACCTGCTTCCCAGCCCTGTTGGACAAATACACGCTAGCTCTGCTGGAGCCAGTGTGCTAATAAGAGCAGCGTAGCTACTGCAGCACAAGCAGTACGTACCCAGGAAGTCAGGCAGGCTTGAACTCAGCTCGCCTGAGCAACCTCACATGCTGCCGCGGCCACACTGCTATTTTTAGCTCACTAGCTCCAACAGAACGAGTGTTTGTCTACCTGTGCTGGGAAGCTCTCCCAGCTGCAGTACAGACATACCCTTAGTGTCAGAAGCTTGATACAGTCAGTATTGCTTACCCCACAGTGCAGGTCAATGCCTAATGTATTGCAAGATTACTTGTGCTCCCTACTGGCAGTAGAATCAACCTCTAAATGGACCTGAAACATCCTGACACTTTTGTTGAAGGATCTGTCTGACTTCCTTTGTAATTTGTTTTTAACTGATGTGCATTAATTAGACTGCCACTGGTGAGTGAAAATAAAAAGGAAGCAAATATGTTCTGATTGATATTTTTAAGCCTCTTTTCCTGTATCTTTCACCAGCCTGTGCCATACCACACTTCGATTGTTGGAGGATTTTATCCATCAAGATCTCTCATAATAACAGGGACCATTCCTCATGGTGCTGATCAGTAAGTAGCAGAGACAGCCCCGTGTCTCCATTGCAGCCAGATGTAGACTTCTCTGAAGTTCAGGGAAGATGTACTTGTCAGTAAGGGTTTTCCCTCCAGCGTACAGTCATTGTTATATTTTAAATAGCTGCCTTAGGGCCAAGTTCTGCAATCCCTCTGCACACAAACACAGATTCCTGGCATCCGTAAGGTTTTTCCTTTCTAACTGGCTGGTGTTTCTCCCTACATCTTTCCCCCTCAGCGGCTGCACAACATGCCTGTATGCCTATAACCACCACTACAAGTAGGCCAGGATCGTTGGTGTTTAATTAACAGTTTTGGGGTTCAACTCCCATTGACTTCAATGAGAGCGTTTGCATTGACTTCATTGAGAGTCAGTTGAGGTCACTATTCCTTCCACTGACTTCAGTTTCAGCCACTTTGTACGTCTGAGGGTAAGATTTGGCTCTTGGTTTGCAAATTTTAGCCCCGATGGCAAATTTTGCCTGGGCTGCCAACTGCACCCTAGATTTCAGTGATGCTTAATGTCAGTGGTGGGGTCTGTCTGTGTGGAATAACTTGCTGCGTCCAGGTGTCTGTCAAGACACCTGGCTAGAGATGCTGAGAGCTCTTGGAATCTCCTGGCAGCTAATTCATTCAGCACACACAGCTGTGACATTTTCACCCTGCAGGTGGGAGGAAAGCAGTTCTTCCAAACAAGACAGAGCCTGCTTTTTTAGATCTCATTAGAAGTTGTTGTAGCACTGTGTTAATTAATCCTAGGAATGTGACATTTCAGTCAAGGCATTTTATACTAAAAATGACAGTGGTATATTACCAGGAGAGGACTGTGCAACTTGTAGATGCTAGTGTACATTGTATAAAAATGTATTTTCTCTAAAGCTTTCAAACCTTTTGATAAAGCCAAGCTCGTTGTTGAGTTTAAACATAAAGAATACACTAATGATGAGTAAAATTGTTGATCAGAATTTTTAAGGGGGTCTCAGCCAAGTATTTTACTTTGCACGGGCAATTAATTATGAGAATAATGAATTGCAAGCACAGATGGCAACATTTAACTGCCTGACTTGTAGTCACATTCCGGTAACTGATTACCTGATTCTCAGAGGAGTGGACCGCTTACAACTTCCATGTAAAGTGAAGGGGAACTGCAGTTGCTCAGCATCTTTGAAACTAAGACAGTAGGTGACTCAATGCTCTATAACTGGTGCCAACTATTAACTACTTGAAGCAGCCACAAACTGCAGCTGCAAAATAAAAAGATGCATATTTTATTTAAGTGGCTTAAATGCATGTACTGTATTATTGCGCTTGATACTCACTTTGCACTTCACACCTTCTAGTTAATCATATTGTGTTCCCCAGTTAAAACTGTAGTGAATGTTGGTTTGTTTGTTTGTTTAAAACTGAGGGGGTTTCATGCATGTGATTTGTCTTTGGTGTGTTTAGATTCCATGTCAATCTGAAATGGGGCGAACACATTGCCTTCCATCTAAACCCAAGATTCTCTGAGAAGACCATTGTTCGCAACAGTCAGCTGAACCACTGCTGGGGGCCAGAGGAACGTGGCTTGCCAAGTGGCATGCCTCTCAGCTGTGGGCAGAGCTTCACAGTGAGCAAAACCATTTTAAACTAGTCACTCATTATGCTAATTGACAAGGACATTTTGCTTTTGGCTTTTGAGGCCTTTACATTCACTTAGGCACATTTAGGAAGAGAAATAGCACCTTAAATTGTTAAGTGGTTAGTGACTCTTGGTTGTCCAATTTGAGACCCTTTAAAGGGGCCTGATTTTTCAGAGGGCAAGTGCTTAGCACTCTCTGAAAATTAGGTCTTTTCAACGTGTCTCAAGCTGACGGCCCAAAAAGCAAGGTACTAAAATCCCTAGTCACTCTTGAAAGTTTAGGTCAGTATTCATAGTAAGGATAACAGTACAAGGACTATCAGTGCTTGTGCTTCAGGGAATAAGCCAGTGACCAGCTAGCACTGAATAGAATTTCCCTCCATTTAGCTGCATGAAGGCTTTAGCATCCATATACATTCCTGCTGGAGGCAGGCTTCCCAGAGAGAGCGCTGGTCTGTACTAGAATCGTAAATCCCACCGTAGTAACACTTAGTGTTTGACATTTCAGAGCTGTGGAGCCCAGTCAGCTCTGTGGGGTAGGTCAGAAAATATTGATAAGCCCACGTAATAGATGGGAAATCTTAAACATAGAGATTAAATGACTTACCCGCAGCCACACAGCAAACCGGTGAGAGCTGGCATCAGAACTCCAGAGTCCCTGACTCCAGTCCAACGCTCAGTCTACCAGATCACACTGCCCCGTAGTGCTAGACTGATGACTGCTATGATTTACAAGTGCAACTTTGCAAATGTATTTTTAAAAAAGAGGGAGAAATTCATATATTTGATGCTTTCTATATATTTTTCTCCATAGCTATTGCTTTTTCACACTCATTTCTAAATGCCTGTTTGTGGGTTTTTTTTCCTCCCTTGGTTTGCAGATCTGGATTTTATGCGACGCTCACTGCTTTAAGGTGGCTGTGAATGGACAACACCAGTTTGAATACAACCATCGAGTTCCTAACCTGCAGCAGATAGACAGGCTTGAAGTAGAGGGTGATGTTATCCTGACCTGTGTTCAGGTTTAAAGATGAAATCCTACATACAATTTATATAACCAAGTCAGTTGCTGTGTATGCCTCCTAAAATTAGCAGTTTACTAGGGAATTTGCTACTGAAACTTAATCAAGAATCTAATTCTTTTTTTTATAACCACTTCAACCTAACTAGTAATCCTGCTATTTCTACAATACCAACCCACGCTTTTTGCATAAGCTTTTCATTGGCTAGAACGTTACTTCTGTTCAGATCATATTGTTCATTTTATAAGCCTTTTTACTATGATGATACCTTAATTTTGTAAGTGAATGATCAGGGATCTGTGCATTAAAGTTAACATTAAAACATTTGGAGAAAATGCGGTGCTGTCTTCAGAACTCAGGGGTTTTTTTTCAAACTTAAGGTTGAGTATTGTCATCTTGATGGATAAGGATTCTGTCTACATTGCAAGTTACTGGGGGGAACTGAATCTACAGCGCACGAGCTTGCTGCACATTAAAGTCCCGCAACTTTCCCTGCGTCGTAGCAGAATTCACCTGGGACGTTACTGAGCGGCAAGGTGGTACGCTGTAGACTCTCACCTGGCTTGCCCTGCAGTAACTTGCCAAGTAGACAAGCCCCTAGGAGAGGGAAGCCAGGTAAGTGGGAAAAAGCCCAGGGGAACAGCAGCAAGGGGTAGGACTGTGCAGACCTTTGTTGCTTGTTAGAGGATCCCTGGTCTGGAACCCAGTGTAGAGGGTGGGCCTGTGTTCCCCTGCCAGGCACTGGGAAATGACATGGGGTGTTGCAGATACCAGCTGGACAGACACCGAGCTTTGTATGCAGCAGACGCTGAGGCAGCCCAGGCTGGGGGTGGGATGAGGCAGCAAAGGATATCGAGCACTTTATCTGTTCCATTTATTCCTGTACTGAAAGCAATTATGTAAGGCTTCAGATCAGTCACCACCACTGGGACTTCATTTACAGTCTGGACCAGTTGATATAAGGAGTAAATTCATAATGAATTAGAACAGATCACTGCTGTTTGTAATCCGTTCCTATAATCGCTCTGTTTCCTCTTCCTGTTAATGGGAAGTTCCTGGAATGGTGGAATTAAGTAGTGTATGTAAGTGGAGTCTGTAATATGGTGAAAATTGACATATTTTCTTTTCAAATGTGATGTAAACTTTGTACAGTACATTTTTAAAAATATTTTCTATCAACTGAGTTTGTCTTCCAGAATTGCTATTAATTTAATTAAAATTGTTAGTATTCACAAAGGGTTCTGTATTAGCTTATGCAACTGGCAAAAAAAAATTGCCCTCTACGCTAATGAAATTCTGGATATTTAGGATTCTTTTCTGTGAATAAATCTCTGCTCTGGATAAAACACAAGTCATGGAATTGTGTGGGGTTTTATTTGTTTTGGGGTTTTCCAAACTGACTGAATATTTTACACTTCATGTAGCACGTTTGGTGCTGAAAGATCTCAGAGTATTTTACAAATACATTATTTTATTACAGGAGTGCCTAGAGGACCCAGGAATTCCTTATGCCAGATGCTGTACAAACCCATAGTAAGAGACCGTGCTCCTCCTAGAATGCTCAAATTTTAAATAGACAAAATAGAGAAGAGGCACAATGGGGTGAAGTGATTTGCCCAAGGTCACATACCAAGTCCATGGTCAAGTTAGAAATAAAATCCAGGTTGCCTGTCTCCCAATTCTCTTGTATACATACTAACCATTACATGCAGCACTTCCGGTGTTGTAAACATAAAAAAATTACAGGAAGGGTGGCTGGCAGAAAAGAGAAAACACAAGGATGACAGTAATTTCACATGGCTGCTCAGCAGCTACAAACCAGCTTGATACGTTTATTTGCTTTGTTTTATTTCATATCCTCCTCCCTCCATCTCGCTTTTCATGAGTCAGAAAGCAAAAGTGTTTAAAAAAAAAATAGGGATTGAATGTGAAAGGGGGGGTAGCCTGGAAGACAGATTTGCGGAGCAGTAATGACTTGGAGGGCCAAATCTGCAGTGAGGTGTCAGAGTAGCTCTACTGAAATCACTGGAGCTATGCCAAGCTTCTAACCCTGAACAGTTAAGTGATGCCCTCAGGAGTGGGCCTCTTTCTTGGCAATTGAAAGCATAGTGGGCAAATTCTTTGTATGCTGGTGTTTCTTATCACCTACCTCCGGGAGAAATGGCCTGTGGTCTGGGATACTCCTGTCATGAAAAGAGGGAGGCAAACAACTAACTTTGAAGTGGAAAAGGGTGAGGCTAAAAAAGAGTCAAATCAGGAATTTGAAATGCTGGTCTCAGAAGAGAGATGCTAAAATTGCCTGAGGTTACATTCAGCCACAACGTTCCCAGCCTCGCTGTTGCGCAATTGGACCAAACAGGCTGTATCTGAACAATGGTATGTTCGAGATCCAAATCTAGCTCTCAACGCTGCAGCTTGAGCCCACTTCTTACTAAAATTTTCTGTTGGTAACTTTTAGTCATACAACCATTCTAACACCGAATGCCTCCAAAATACTCAAGACTAACTGCTGTTCTCTTCAATTGCACTGGTGTAAATCCACTGAAAGTGATGTAATTAACACCACATTTTACACAAGTGTAACTAAAAGCTTGACCCCAAGTTACCACGCTGTTAAAAATGGACTGTTCCAGTATTCAATGAACACTATATCATCCTGGAAACTCCTTATCAGGTGTTTGGAAATACTGCTTTCTTAGGACTTGGGACTTGGACTTACTTACCCCCTTTAGTGCAGTGATATGACCGTCATTGGTCCTGGACCCTGAGTCTGCCTCTGCTGAAACCCTTACAGTTGATGTGACCTCTGCTCAGTTGTTTGCACCTGGAGATGGATACCCTAGAAATGAACAGAGAGAGTCTCGATTTAGGAAGTAAGAGATGCGTTGTCCTCATTCTGTTTCCTTCACTAGCTAGCCCCCAAGTCCCTTCTGATTTTCAAACCTTCCTAGGTGTTTGGTTTCAGCCCACCTCTCTGATTAATGTCAGTGGGACTAGAGCTGGTTGGATATTTTTTGACAAAATGTTTTGGGGGTTTTTTGATTGAAAATGCCAGTTCATCAGAACTGAAATTTTTGGAGAAATGCATCAGTTTCAGTGACTTGTCACGGCAGAAGGTTGGTGTGTGGGATGGGGTTCGGGGTGCCGGATCCGGGGGCGCTCATCTCGGGCGGCTGCCTGCAAGCGGCAACCTGTCCCGGCTGCTCCTAGGCGGAGGCGCAGCAGGCGTCTCTGTGCATTTCCCCCGCCCTGAGCGCTAGCTCCGCAGCTCCCATCGGCTGGGAACCGCACATATATATAATAACCTCAAAGTGCTTCTTCAGCCTGCAGTTCCAAACCTGTCTTATTTAATATTGTGTTTAGTTTATACACTGCACAGAAACAAGATGATGTGAATTTTTTCTTCAAATACAGCAATTTCAGCACATTACTGTGTGTACATGCATTAGTACCTACATTTTAGAACAATAACTAGGATGTGCTTTTATATCACGTCAAGATATCTGGTAACGCTCAGCCTGGGAGCTTTTAACAGGAGAGATTATGAAGTTCTTTTTGAATGTCAACATTGTGCTCTGTGTGAGCAGACGAATCTTCAACAGAAACACAACACCAGCACAAGTGATGCTAAGAATGTGCAAATATGTCGACACTAGATCTAGTGCGGGGAGCAATGTTCACACTGAGGTTTAAAAAAACCTTACACGATTAGTGCTCCAGCTTCTAAGGGCTTGTCTACACTTACAACGCTGCCACAGTGCTGTAGCGCTTATTGAAGATGCTACATATGCCGACTGTCTATACTGGGGGTTAGGTTGTTCAATGTCACTTGGGGTGTGCCAAGATAGCTCTGTTCACAAAAAATCACTACCCTTACTGACAGATATAAATTTTAAGTGTAGACCAGGCCTAAGGCCCAGTTAAGTGACACAGGACTCTCCCATCTACTATTTTCACACTGCTTCTGGCCCTACCCACAAGGGCAACAAGGGTCCATGTTGCTATTTTAAGTGTTCTAGCTGGAGCCCCACCAGTGCAAGTCTCTCTACCCAGGCTGAAGGCTCGCGCCCAGCTGCAGTGTAGACATACCCTACAGGCCAAACCTCGGTGGGTATGTCTTTACTGCATAGTAAACCTTGGCTCAGACTAGGGTGACCAGATAGCAACTGTGAAAAAACGGGACGGGGGTGGGTGGGTAACAGGCGCCTATATAAGAAAAAGTCCCAAAAAACTGGACTGTCCCTATAAAAACGGGACATCCGGTCACTCTAGCTCAGACTCAGGTTTAAGCCCTAACTCACCTACTGTCCACAAAAAAAATCTTCTGACTTGCACCAGAAACCTCTCAGGCCTGCAGACTTGCCCACAGATACGGGCCTGGGTCTGAGGCCACTCATTTTGCCATGTGGACACAGCTGAAGCTCAGGTTGCC
>NW_020666540.1:0-2160 GCF_002925995.2 Terrapene triunguis | reverse complement strand
AACTTCTCACACAGTTTTTTCCCACTCGCCTCACACATTCCTCGCTTCTACAAATCTCGCGTTATTAGGGTTACAGTTAGCCTAACTCTTGCTAACAAACTGTCATGCATTGCAGTTCTTTTCTGACAGTTCTTTTTCTGCTTCCACAACCCCCCCCCCTTTGGAATTTTAGTACAACAAACATTTTTAAATTTTTATTTGCATTAAGTTTTGGACTTTAGATTTTACATTAGATGCTTTAATTTTAGGGGTTTTGATTGGATGTAATGACAATGCATGATTAGCATAAACATGAAAGGTATTACTATTATTACATTTTTTACAATAATAATAACATAATTTTAAGCTAACTAGTAGCAACACAAGCAATAACATTTTTATAGCAATAATATAATGGGGCTGTTGTACAGTTTTAGTTATAAAGCACAATACATTATACTTAGTACATAAAGTGGATACTTTATAAGCTGTTTGGAAAGCATATTTTTTAACTTGATATATATTTTGAAGCATGTGAATTTGCTTTTGTACTTTAGAGATTTTTTTTGAATTTTTGGTAACAGTGAAAACAAATTTTGAAATTTATTAGGTACTAAACTAGTTTAATTAAAGGGTATTTGGAACCTAAGGGCTACTTGGAAAACTTTATTTGCAGGCCAGTAAATAATATGATTGCCTGCAGTGGTAGTGAGATTAAAATGCATGTTTTGTAATGTGGTGTCATTAACATACACACAGCTATTATTAGCTTGAAAAAGTAAGTGTCCTGTCAGGGTAGTTTCTTGTCCCCTATTTTTTTAGCAAACGTAGTTATAAACAGTGACAACTTTTTTTGGCTTTAGTTTATGGATACATTGAAGCTGTGGGGGTTTTAATGGCCAAAATGTTTATAGACTACTTAATTTTATTTAAATGTTAGGTGTAATTTTAGGAGCACTGACTAAAAATTGATTGGGCATACCAGGAGGTCTAATTTTTTAGATGTCTTGGTGAATTACCCAATTCCACATGCATTCTTTTCATGGACCCGGCAGGATTCGGTATGTGGGAGCCCACACCCCCTTTACCAGTCCATATGCTTGGAAGGAGCATTGAGAACGTCCGCACTTTCATTTAGAAAGTTTTTAAGTATGTTTTTATGCCACAGATTAGATGGTACTCCTGATGTGTTTGTAAGGGCAGTGGGCCAAGCCTGATGTTCTAGATTATTTCGAATGGCCATTAGCTAGTCATTTAGGAAATCCTGAATTTTTGAACATGCTAGATTTTACTGCAATGCCTTTTTAGTTTTAGTGATATTTAATATTATTTTTGTTAGCAACTTTTGGGTCATTGAACTAAGGGCGGAAATAACATGTAACTTACCAACTTCAGCCTGTACCTGGGTTAGTTGTACTTTAGAAACAAGGCCAATGGCCTTTTTTAGTTGCCCCAATTTTTTATTATGTTTTTGGTTCTTAAAAATATTTTAAATTGCTGCTGCACTATTGGCCCCATTCTAAAGGGATTCGGTTAAGTCTTTTTTTTTTAGAAGAAATAACCCAAGCCCTTTGTTGTGCTAATTTAATGGCAGCCCCCTGTGAGCAATTTGGTATTTGTTTAATTGTTTACTAATTGGGTGACCAAATAACAATAAGGGCCTTTTTTATTTAACACAGTGCAAATTTTAGGAACATTTATTATAGAACCCATTAATTGTAATTACAGATTTTTGGGGTTTACTGGTAGTGATATTATATACTTTTATTTTTATTGATTTATTTTTTTTTATTTAATTGTTTGCTTATATGGGATATTTTGAACCTTAAAAATATATATATATATATTTTTTAAATAAATCACTAAAGTGTGAAGGCCTTAGTTATTGGTTTTATCAAATATATGGCATTGTCTGTATTTGGATGTGTTACAGGGGTAATAGTGTAATGGAGGAGATGGCAGGGGCAATGGCAACAAGGTGCCTTTGGTACTTATTATTTAAAATTTAATTAGGGAGGGCAATACATGCTGAAGGACTTATCCAAAACACAGGGCGCAGCCTGTAGAATAAACCCCAAAATTCAATTAATACTACGTTTTTAAGCATGGGTCCCACAACTTTTTTTTTGCCAGTTGTGACGTTATTGAGGTAATCTGGGACCATATAGATCATTGTTGCAA
>NW_020666539.1:0-1499 GCF_002925995.2 Terrapene triunguis | reverse complement strand
TGCCACATATACCCTTCCAGTAAAATAACTTTATTACAGAGCTATGGAGCAACAAACCAGGACAAGCACACCCACTTTTGAGGAGTCCACTCGGTACAACCTCTGGTGTCCAATAGCTTTCCTCCCTCCCCAGCCCTCTGGCTAGAAATCTGAGGTAGCCAGAAGGATCCCATGTGCAATATAGGGAGTGGGTTAACCTTTCATGTCCTTGCTTCCAAAGACTGTTGGTATGCAAATTTTAACAACAATTTTTTTCAATTAAAAGATCTGGCCAATGAAGTTTCTTTTTCTTATTTAAGCAAATGTATTAGACTTTAGTATATCACATTTTCCTGATTTATCCAAACACTTTGTATTCCAAGTTGAATAAAACAAGTATCTGCTTTTTTGATTTAACCGTTCTATTTAATTTTGAACTAGACTGCTCCTATGAAAATATTAAACACAACAATTCTGGCCACAAAACAAACACCACAAGACAGGACACAGAACACAAAAATAATTCCTATTGTGCCAGTAAATGCATGGTACGTTGAATACTGTTCAGCTGGCATCTGTTTTCTCTGATGATCTAAAAGACAAAAGAACAGAAGTCTACCCCTTCTGGGTAGTCAGTCATTGCTTAAAATATTTCCTTTATATACAAATACTCTTGTTGATTTCAGGCAAAACAAAGGAATTATTCCATATTTCCTTGTAATTGTTTCATAGGCAGCCCAGGTTTCAGTGGCTTCTACATTATCTGTTAAGATAATTTGCATTAGTACAGATGCTTTCTGGCTTGCTTCTGGATCGAAAGCTATCCACAGCTTAAAGACTCTTACTTAAAAAGGGACACAATTAACTTTTAACTCCTGTTTTCAAACACACAGTGATCTGAAAAAGACAACACAACCTATTTTGGTAGGTTTGCATTTCTTTTACCTCTGCTCCAATATACACTGCACATGTTCTGGGGAAAATATACATCCTCTCCATCAATTTCTACACAAGGTGTAACTGTTTCTTTTGTGCTTACAAAATCTCCATACACCCACAGCAAAGTGACAGCTCGACCACACAGAGCCAGGGGCATTGTCCTTCTCTTTTTTTTTACCAGATCTTTTATCTGCTATTTTGTTACCCAAAAACAAATTCAAATCTTTTATTCTCCTGGCTTTGACTACCCTGCTGCAGCCACAACCTTTGGTCTTTATTTAAAACATTTTAAATCTTGTAAAGCATTAAGTCACCTTAAGGATTAAATGCTAAATACCTTAAACAACACTAGTTTCCTGTGTCTGGCAAAAGTATTCTCAGTTTTGCAACTTTAAACAATACCAATTCATCTCAAACTTATAAAATACAGATTGTACACAGCAGGAGTGTTCTTCAGCAAATTCGACTAAATTATTCATAGTTGAATAATTTCACTTAAATAACCTCTTGCCTGGATTACTTACAGACATTCCAACCAAGTTTCACTGCTTGATTCCCTCCAGTAACAACAGAGTTAACTT
>NW_020666538.1:0-1157 GCF_002925995.2 Terrapene triunguis | reverse complement strand
GAGACCCAGAGAAACGTGGCCCCTGCTGCCATTCAGGGCCCTACAACACCCTCCCTGGGGCCAAGTTCCCATCAGCCCTGGTGGGCCTTTATTTTGGGCACCCCCAGAACAATCCCAGGTCCCTCAAGACACCCCCCTCCTGGGGTGTCCTCATTTCTGTCCCCACCAACTGCGTCTGAGGAAGGGGGAGGCCAATGCTAATGTGGCTGCATCCTCCAGACTTTCCACAGTCCCCCATCCTAGCTGGTGGGGGGGAGGGGGCTGCATGAGGGGATTTGCACATCCCAGACATGCAGGACTGTGGTCAGAGATATGTCTGAGAACAGGGGGTCTCATGGGGAGTGTGAGATGTGGATGGAGAACTGGTCCTAGGATCAGTATTTTCTGTGGCCTCCATCTGGGGGGTTCTATTGTTTCTGGTTCTGTTTTTGAACATTAAAAAAATGAGGGGCAAAAGCAGCAGGGGGGATGGGAAGAAATTAACAAAGGGGAAAGTGAGGCTGAGTCTCAGGGGAAACATCCTGGCATTGAGATCTGTGGGGCTGGGGAACCATCCCCCCAGGGCCAGCGCTGGGCACCGCATTATTCCATGTTACCTCTGGGAACCCTACATCACCAAGCCCCCCGAGACCTCTCAGTGCCTATGAGCTGAAACAGCCCCACAGCCACCTCTGTGCCCTGCTCTGGGCCTCTCCCTGTGCTGCCTGCAGCCTGAGTGAGGCACAGGCATCAGCAGCAGCCTGGTGTATTGCAGCCTCCAGGATTCCCCAGTGGCAGCAGGCGGTGCTGCCCCCCACAGTGTGTCAGCTGCACTGCACAGCAGTTACATTCCTGCTGGTAGTTCACTCCACCCTCCCCCAAGGAGGAGCTGCCCCTGCTGGTGACAGGTCTCTGCAGGGCCAGGTCCCCTAAGCAAGAGCCCCTGGTGAGTTCCACTGGAACACACAGTGCAACAGGAGAGAGTCTAAGGCTTGGTCTACACTTACCCCCCAAGTCGAAGTAAGGTACGCAAATTCAGCTACGTGAATAACGTAGCTGAATTCGACATACCTTACTTCGAACTTACCGCGGTTCAGACGCGGTCCACACGCGGCAGGCAGGCTCCCCGTCGACTCCGCGGTACTCCTCTCGTTGAGCTGGAGTACCGCAGTCGACGG
>NW_020666537.1:0-1173 GCF_002925995.2 Terrapene triunguis | reverse complement strand
GAAATGGTGCTGGTTCCAGGTGCCCTTAATCCTCCCTGATTCCTGGGGAGTGTCTCAGTCTCTGACACGTTCTCATTCCCCTGCAGCAGGAGGATGTTACAGCCAAGGTGATGTGCCAGCTCCACATCATCCGGCACTTGCGCCAGGTGCCCGAGGTGCTGCAAGGGCTGTGCCTCATGTGATGCCCTTAAAGATTCCCCTCCCATGTTCAGCAACTCCCGCGCCCTGCCTGCATGTACTGCTCTGTCTCACTGTAAATGGGGGGCTAGTGGAAGGGGAAATGGAGGCCCCTGTCACTGACAGAAACTCTTTCCCCTCTCTGTGGACCAGGGTCCTTCCCTCTGACCCCAAACTTCCTTCATCTGGGGCATGAGCTCTTCCCCTCACTCCCATATCCCTCCCCTCTTCCCTTGATCTGACCCCCATCCCATTCCCCGTGCGCCCAGGCAGAGATCTCCCTGCCCCATATGGCGCAGAAGGATCTTTGTGTCGGGGCTACAGACTGTCTGCCCAACTGAAGCTCAGGAAGCTCCACATTTGAGGAGGTGAGGATGGGACAGAGGCTCAGGGCTAGCTTCACCTCCTGCCCTTTATTCTTCCTTTGGCCCTTCTATGGGCTCTCAGAGTGTGACATGAATAGGAGCCTCCACCCCACCTGTCTTCTAGGCCTGGGGTGTGCGACAGCCTCCCAGATGGGTGCAGTCAGAAGCTGAGCCACCTCAGGGAGCAGTGGGGACAGGTCACCTTGTCCTATGAAACCAAGCAGTGCTAGTTCTCAAAGAGGCTGAGAGGGAAGACACCGCTCCCTCATGGAGGTAAGAGCCATTTACTTCTTTGGGCATATGGGTCTTTTTGGGGAGAAATGGGATCCCTGCTGCACAGTCTGGCTGGGAGCTTCCCCCATCCCTGGGACAGAGACATCTCCATCAATGTGCCACCCTTTTTTTTTTCCTAGCAAGAGGCTCCCCAGAGATGTCCTCAAACCTGCTCTCCTGAGAGCATTTCTGTGAGGAGGTTCCTGTCCCTCAGTCTCCAACTCCATCACGCAGTCTCATTCACATAACATCTCCGCTCTCCAGCTCCACTTCCCGCAGCAGGACAAATGAACCTTCAGCTCCTAGAGAATTGACTCTGACCTCCTTCTGATCAGCAATGGGGTTTCACCATCCCCTC
>NW_020666536.1:0-5459 GCF_002925995.2 Terrapene triunguis | reverse complement strand
GTGGATAAGGTTTTGGGCAGTCAGGGTACAGGTAGGGGGTAGGGTCCTGGGGGGCATTTGGGGGGGGGCTTAGGAGGGGACAGTTAGGGGACAAGGAACAGGGAGGCTTAGGTAGGGGGTGGGGTTCTGGAGGGCAGTTAGGAGCAGGGGTCCCAGGAGGCGGCAGTCAGGGGACAAGGGGGGGGGGTTGGGAGTTCTGGGGGCAGGGCTGTCAGGGGGCAGGGGTGGGGAGAAGGATCGGAGCAGTCAGGGGATAGGGAGCAGAGGGGTTTAGATGGGTCGGGAGTTCTGGGGGGGCTGTCAGGGGGTGGGGAGTGGTTGGATGGGGCGTGGGAGTCCCAGAGGTCTGTCTGGGGGTGGGGGTGTGGATAAGGGTTGGGGCAGTCAGGGTACAGGTAGGGGGTAGAGTCCTAGGGGGCCAGTTAGGATGGGGGGAGGGTCTCAGGAGGGGGCAGTCAGGGGACAAGAGGCAGGGAGGCTTAACGGCTCTCTTAATGGCTCTCCATGCGTCTCTGGACCCTCTCAGCTGTCGGGCTTGGACGGAAACATTGCCTGAGGGTAGTGAGAGAATGGGTTATCGGTGAGGTGGGGGTGGGCGTGAGCCTGGTCAATAGGGGCAACCCCTACCAAGATCTGAGCCTTTTCTCACACGTCCGTTAGAGCTCGACATTATGCTGTTTGGGACCCCTCTTTGAGGAAAGCCTCTGGATTGCAAGTCCAACCGCTAACTCCTCGTGGTGAGAGCCGGTAACTGGCTTGGATAGCCAGGCGGATTGCGGAGGACGAACCCACATCCCACATTCAGTGGGGTGTGGGACGGCGTTGGGCAGCCCCATATGGTGCCACATGGATGCCCCCCTGGTAAGGGTAGCCTCCCCCAGGTACGGGTTGACTCCCCCTGGTAAGGGTTAGATTCCCCCTGGTAAGGGTAGTCTCCCCCAGGCACGGGTTAGTTTCCCCCTGGAAAGGGTAAGTTTCCCCCAGGTACGGGTTAGTTTCCCCCTGGAAAGGGTTAGTTTCCCCCTGAGAAGGGTAAATCTTTTAGCTATGGAAAAAAGTAATTTATATTTTTATACCGGATTGGCGCTGGACCGGGTTAATAACGCCCCCGCTGTTGGCTTTGATGCCCCGGCTGACAGTGTTAAATATATTAGGGGTGTGATCAGGGTCGCTGGACCAATGGATAAAATGGTGTGGACTATAATGAAGTCTCATGAGCATGAGAGTGAGAATCAAGTCCTCCCAGTGGAGCATGGAGAGGAGGTAGAGGAGAATGTTTGTGATGATCATGGTGAGGAGATTTTATCTATCTTACCGATGGTTTTTACAAGGGACACTTTTAATGATTTAACTATGGAAAGTTTCAATCCAGATTTTAAGTATTTAAGTACATTTGATGATCCATATGTTAGCGAATCGGGATATCTTAATGCTCATTTAGTTAATGGGTCTAGTTTATTAAATAGTTTTAGACCAAGTACTGATTTTAATAGGGATCGTAATAAGGATCTTAACAGTACTGGTAGTAATATAAATATATTAGAAAGTAGTTCGTGGAAGGATGGGGTTTTTTATTTAGAGTATCCCGTTGATAGTTTTAATTGTCCAATATGTCCCCAGATATTACCAACATTTGGTAAATGGGCCAAACACATTAATGTGGTTCATAAAAGTAAAGCCATACGAGTTGTATGTAGTAAATGTGGAAAATCTTCTCAATATCATAATATAGCTTGCCACTACCCCAAGTGCATACCCAAGAAGGCGGATACCCCAATGAAGAGCCATACGTGCTCAGTCTGTGGGCTTGGTTTTCATACTAGATCTGGATTGAGCCAACACTGTAGACATAGACACCCTGCTGTGAGGAATGAGCAAAGAAAAGAAGATATGGCTGCTAAAAGTAATATCAAAGAGGGATCGACTAGATCTCGTATATGGACCAAAGATGAGGTTGCGCAGCTTATACAGTTGGAAAGGAAATATATTGGGAAAAGGAATATAAATAAATGTATTGAGAGCGAGATGAGGACCAAAACGAATAAACAAATATCAGATAAAAGACGAGAATTAGCAAAGAAGAAGTTAGTGGTAACAGGAGATAGGGAGGAAGTGACTGAGGTAGAGGACATTAGAGTAAATATATTAGAAATTCCGCCCCCAAGAGAGAGGATTTTCCCACTAAAAGGACACCCAGAAGTGGATTTAGTGGAGAAAATATGTAAACGGGGAAAACAAAGTAGGGAGGGAAGAGAAATAATAAATAGTTTAGGGGAAATTGAAGGATTATTAAAGGAGGATTTAACAAAAGCTCTCGGTTGGGCAATGTTGGAAAAATTATGTTATTCATTAGTAGAGGGAAAGGACCCTAGAAATGAAAGTCAAATAGAGTTGAGGAATAAAGGAAAAGGGAAGATGAGAAAGGAGGGGAGAAGGAAGCAATTTAATGCAATTAGGAGATATGCTACAAAGAAAGCTAAGTATAAATTCTATCAACAATTATTTGATAAGGATAGAAGAAGATTGACTCGCATTATAATGGGAGAGCCAGATAAGGCTAAGTGTGCTATCCCTATGAAAGAAATTGAGGAATACTATGTGAATATTTTGGGAACAATTGGACATGGTAATATGATAGGGTGGCCATCATCCACAGAGAATGCGGATAATGATATATTAATGAGTCCGATCTCTGTGGATGAGATTAGAATAGCTTTAAGAGAAATAAGAAAAGATAGTGCTCCTGGCCCAGATAAAGTAAAAGTGAGCAATTTGTGGGATATTTTTAATTTAGACTCCTTAATACTTACAAAAATTTTTAATATATGGTTTCTAAATAGACAGGTACCAGATGAATTTAAGAAAAATAGAACGATTTTAATACCAAAGACACAAGATGAGGAGGAAATGAAGAAGTTAACATCTTGGAGACCATTGACAATTGGGTCAGTTTGGATTAGAATCTATACCAAAATATTAGCAAAAAGACTGGTGGAAACAGTTAAGATATGTAGTAGACAAAAAGGGTTTATATCCGCCCCTGGGTGTGAGGAAAATATTGCTATATTAGATAATTTGATTAAAGGGGCTAAACGAAATGGGAATGAAATTGCAATAGTGTTCGTAGATCTGGCTAAAGCATTTGATTCTGTGGGACACGGACATATAATAGCCGGGTTGAGAAGATTTGGTATAGATGAACATTTTATAGATATTATTAGGGACCTTTATGATAATTGCACAACTAGGGTATGGGTGGGTGATGAAGCTACTGAGTCTATTTTAATTAGGAGGGGGGTCAAGCAGGGTGACCCGTTGTCCCCAATTTTGTTTAATATTGCTATGGATCCCCTTTTAACTAGATTAGAAGTAGAAGGAAGTGGTTTTTATGTTAAGGGTAATGGTGTCACGTCATTGGCTTTTGCCGATGATGTGGCAATTTTAAGTAGCTCATATAAAGGAATGATTAAAAATTTGGGTATCTTAGAGGAGTTTTGTAAAAATACTAATCTCTCTGTTAATGTGAAGAAAACGAAAGGCTTTCATATTTTAACTAAACATAAAACCTATGTAGTTAATCCTAAGGATAATTGGCAGATAGGGTCAGAGGAGATTGAATATGTTCAACCAGGGGATTTTGAAAAATATTTAGGGGCTAGAATAGATCCCTGGATAGGTGTAGGGGGACCGGTACTTAAAGAAAAATTGAAAGATTGGAGTGAGAATTTAATTAAGGCCCCATTAAAACCGGCCCAAAAAATATTAATTTTACAGACATATATCTTACCGAAGCTATTTTATAATCTTCTTTTAATAGAACCCCCTTTTAATCTTTTAGACGATCTTGATGTGTTAGTTAGAAAAATAGTTAAAGAGATTTTACATTTACCTCAGTGTATCACAGATGGGATATTTTATTCTAGAGGTAGGGATGGTGGTTTAGCTCTCACTAAGTTTAGTGTGCAAATCCCAAATATGTTAATTCGTAAATGGAGGAGACATATTGTCTCGAGAGATGATTGGATGGACCTATCTTATCTATATGCAGGAGAAAATCTTGTGGATAAAATATTGTCATTTAGTGCAGTAACATCTCATCCCAAGAAATGGAGGGAAGAGGAATTTTTAAGATGGTCGGAACTGAGATGTCAGGGAATAGGGATAAAATATTTTAAAAATGATTTAATTAGTAATTCGATTTTTAGAAATTCTAGTAAAGTTAAATCGTCAGCGTATATCGCAGCATTGCAGCTTAGGGCAAATATTTATCCTACTAGGGAGACATTAGCAAGAGGAAGAGGAGATGTGAATGCTCTTTGTAGATGGTGCGGTAAAGTGCGGGAGACTGTTCCCCATATCTCAGGACAATGTTATAAGACTAAGAATGCTAGGATAAAAAGGCATAATAGAGTAGTGTCTGCAGTTGTAGATAAGGTTGGTAAATTAGGGTGGAAGGCAATGATAGAGCCCCATTTGAGAAATAGTAAGGGTGAGTTAAGAAAGCCGGATATTATATTTATAAAAGGAGATACAGCAGTGGTGGTTGATGTTACAGTGCGATGGGAGGATAATGCCGGAAGTTTGGAACAAGCCCACAGTGAGAAGGTGGCTTATTATCTTGAGTTAGAGGAAGAAATTAAAAACTTAACGGGAGGTAAAAATATTCACTTCTTTGGTTTTGTGCTTGGGGCGCGTGGCAAGTGGAGTGAAGGTAATAATGATTTGTTACAATTATTGGGAATGGACAGAAGTAAAAATTTTAAGGAGAGTATATGTAGACTTGTTTTATATTCCACTATTGGTATGATGGCTATATTCAGTGACAGGTAAAGATCCCGGAGTTTCCATTCCGTGTATCTTGCCAAAACTAAATTTTAGCTATTTTGGTTTCCATGCTCTAAATTTTCAAATTTTTAATATTGTTTTGAACATTAACTTATTTAGTGTTATTTAATATCTGTCCTTCAATAGAATGGTTTTAATTATATAATAAATACTTATTAATGGATGAAATTCCAATTTAAATTATTAGTTTATTTTTTTTTTTTAACTACTGGATGTGGATGCGGACTGGCCGCGTATAATAACCAGGAAAGGGCAGGTAGTCACGCCTGTACATAAATAGGGGGTGGAGTCCTGGGGGGCAGTTAGGGGCAGGGGTCCCAGGAGGGGGCAGTCAGGGGACAAGGAGCGGGGGGAGGGTTGGGGGTTCTGAGGGGGGGAAGTGGGAGGGGCAGGGGCGGGGCTAGGGCAGGATGGGGCGGGGCTAGGGCAGGACAGGGGCGGGGCTCCTCCCGTCCTCTTTTTTGCTTGCTGGATTATGGTAACCCTATTTAAACATGTGTTAAGAGACTTCAGCTTGATCCAAGTCTAGTGTGTTAAGTTTAGTACTAGAACGTGTTTTATCTTTACTCTTCTTGAGATTATTTCTGACTTGAAAGCATTATACTTGTACACAC